>NW_017100150.1:495622-496280 GCF_001263275.1 Habropoda laboriosa
CATTTTCATCAGAAAAATCTCATCAATATGTTAAAAAAAATTTCAGATAAAAAAGAGTTATATTATTCTATTATGAACTGTCGAGCCGTGAAATCTCGTAAAAGAAATCGGGTGGTGTAGCGTTACACTCTTGACTGACAGCGAGCGAGATAACATAGGCGCAGTAATGACGTAGACCTAGGCGTAGGACCATCTATCTGGTCAATTATAGAATCCAAACTAGAAGTCAATAGGAGAGATTTGGGTGATCCCATTTAGCTAAGCCACTCTGTATATGTATGTACGCACATATATGCACAGGATGTGAAAATTGTACCAACTAAGCAAAAACAACAATGCAATAAATAAAGTAATAAAAATATCAAATTAGTTTTAAAGTCACATCAAAATACGTTACATACATAAATGAATCTAAGTTACATATTGTATTTAAAAAATCATTACAAAACAAATTGGAAATATTTCCACATAAACTAAAATATCTTAAAGTGTTAGTGTTATTTGCTGTAATCTTCAAAATATTCTCATATGTAAACATAGTCTTACATAAAATATCAGTTAAGAAATTAATCTAAATTAAATAAATAATCCACTTGATTTCTTTTTTATAAGTGTACGTTAAATAAAATTTTTTCTTTTAAATTCAATTCATGGATTA
>NW_017100150.1:496428-496636 GCF_001263275.1 Habropoda laboriosa
TGTTTTGATGCTAATTATATTTTTTTACAAAAACTTTCAAACTGTGGTACAGTTTCTTCTCATACATTGTTTTTATGCTTTTGATTATATTCTGTAGATGAATTAATAAGTTACTGTTCAGAAATAAAAATATTATAGTGTAAATGAGTTTTTCAATTCATTAAACTTTTTACATAAAATTGGTATTTACCATACAAGTGCTTATGAT
>NW_017100150.1:496657-496898 GCF_001263275.1 Habropoda laboriosa
TTTATTAATTATTTCAATTATAATATTTCGTTGTTAGTAATAATTCTTAAATCAAAGCAATTACTTAACTTCACAAAATATAAAGTTTGTTTAGTTTTATCAAGATCATATGAAAAGAAATTTTCATTACGTATGGTTTTTAATTATGTACAGTAAGTAGGTATTGAATACCCCATGTATAATTAACAATAATGTATTTAATACATTAAATTACCATCAATACAAAATTGAAACAGGATAA
>NW_017100150.1:496935-497250 GCF_001263275.1 Habropoda laboriosa
CATTTGAAATAAGTAAATCTTAATATGAAGCATATAAAATTATTTTGTTTTGTAAAATATATTACCTTCATTTACAATAATAACATACAATAACTGTGGTTACAATCTCAAGAAAGATGTTAGAATTATATTAAATAAGAGTGTAACTATGGTAACCACATCAAGTGTTATAAACTGTATTCGAATTAATTTTACAATATTGGCACAAAAGAAAATAGAAATTATGCATTAAATCTTATTGAAGAATTCTATATATTTTGGCTGCAAGTATAATGATAAAACCAATAAATGTATTTAATAAAAATTATTAACAAA
>NW_017100150.1:497362-497590 GCF_001263275.1 Habropoda laboriosa
AAATAATATTATAAATAATAAAAAAGAAGTAAAAGCAGACCAGTAATTAAACTGTTAAATAAAATTATCTGAAACTATACGCAAAACGTTAAACGTACATTTTTCTTAAATCTGTTTTTAATCTGACATTTATAATACTATAAGAATAAATTAACTGATCAACTTTAAATTTTATACTCATACATATGAAGTACATACTGCTTTATTGTTATTATCGGAATCAATGAA
>NW_017100150.1:497726-504728 GCF_001263275.1 Habropoda laboriosa
ATGAATAAATAAAAATTTCAAAATTTTTAATTCTCATTTAACTTGAATCTTACAGAATTATTTTAAAATCGAAGTTATAAATAAAAACATACTTTTAGATTTATTTTATTACTGTGTACAAGCTATGGTTACATTGCTTTGATAATAGGCGCACTTTTTCAAAAGATTTTATTTGAATTTAGAGAATTTCAAAAAATAGTTATTTTGGTAGGAATAATACTCATGAATAAGTTATAAATAAAAATAGGAAAACAAAAAATATTTTGAAGCAAAAATATTAAATAAATGAAAAAGAATAAAATTTTTAATAAGCAAAAGAATTGAAAGAACAACATTAATAAAGATTTCATAGTAATGTGTACAAATAATTTGAATGTTACATAGGATCTTGTGGAAAATTAAGAAAAAGATAATATAAAATAAAACATTGTTGAAGTTAGGGGTAAAACACTTGGTACTGTTTAAATGTTATAATGAATAAAATCTTAGGGCTAAGTAAAATGAATTGTATTGAAAAAAGCTTTGCTTACACGTATATTCAACAATTACATTACATTTGTATTATATACATATTCATTTTTATTTACATATGTATATTTTTACAGAGGATGTTCTGAAGGCCAACAATCGGGTGTACATAACCCAGTTCTCAACGATTTACAGATTAATCAAATTGATTTTTCAACTACTGAAAATTTTTAATATGTCTACTAGATTTTAATATAAAAATGTATACTTTGTATATTTCTAAAAAGGTTATATGCATGAGAGGTATAGCAAGTTTCTATATACAGTGGTGCCCCCTTAGTTGTCGTAGTTTCAATAGAATCATGACATTCAATGAGGGAAGTGGGTATTCTTGGAATTGTCCACCGTTATCTATCTCCGACTTACTTGGCTTTGAGTGCTCGAAGACGAGAACAAGTAATAATACGAACGAGTGAAATATAGTAAAATATTATTTAAATGATAATTAATTCTTTTAGTACGTAATTGTTTTTGCCTTTATGAAATTAGTTTAAAATGCAGAATCTAAAATTATATATAAACAAACAGTTTTATAATATCATTAAATAATAAGAAGTGCATATTTGCAAAATTAACAAGAGCATTAGAACTTTAGAAACATAAGATTTATAATATAGATATAGATGTGTAGGTGTTATTTTTAAGGAAGAACCTGATGAATATTTTTTTAACAAGTAGTGAAGATTTAGGAAAAAAAGCCTTAACACAGAACTGAGTGCTTTTGGTGCTGTGCTCCTATATAGCATCTTTCTTCTTTACATTTGAAAAAGATGGATTTATTATAAAACCACATGTGTAATATATAATGCTCCAGTATATGCATAATTTAATTATAACTTTTGGACTAAGTTTCCTACAGAATGTCTATGTAAAAAATCTATAAATTATATGCTGTATTAATAGAAAAATTGTTTAATGAAAGGTGGAAACTTTCTAATTTTCTAATCATGTCATTGCCAGTTAAGTGTGAAATAATATCCAAAAATACCACAGATGAAGCATTTTCTAATGATGAAACAAATGAAGATGAAATGTTAATTGAACCAGCCACTAAAATAGCATCCTTCCCTGTGCGAAAAGAAGAAACTACAGTTGCAAAACGTTTAGAAATTCTTCAAAAGCTGGAAGAAGGCATGACAATTGATAAAGTTGCTAGTGAATATGGTCTTCATAGAAGGACTATACAAAGATACAGAAAAAATGTAGAATCAATTAAGGAATTTTCAAAAAATCCGAGAACCTTGGCTATGAAAAGAAATCGTTTATCTGTACATGAAGATATAAATCTTCTATTACACAAATGGATTTTGAAAAGACAAACGAAAGGAGACATCTTCAATGACAGTCTTTTACAAGAGAAAGCAAAAGAACTGCATGAAAAATTTGGTAGTTCATCAAGTTTTACAGCAAGTCGAGGTTGGCTATGGCGTTTTAAAAAACGATATAACTTAAGCAGATCGAGCATTCATGAAGAACAAGCTAACACAGATGAATTATCTGCAGAAAAATTGGCAAAAATATTAAGTGAGGAAAATATTGATAAAAACAGTATATACAATATACAGGAGAAAACATTAATGTGGAGAAGTCTACCTCAAACAAGATTGTTGCATGATGAAGAACCAATGCAAAATGAAAGACTAAAAAAAGATTACGTGACTGTAGCATTTTGTGCTAATGCTACTGGCACGCACAAGTTGCCACCCCTTTTTATTAATAAATATGCCAGCCCACAAGCTTTAAAACATTGTAGTCACTCTTTGCCAGTAGTATATATGAGTCAAAATAATGGTTGTATTGATGAAGTTATTTTTAATAATTGGTACATCAATCATTTTAAGCCCAGTGTGAGACAGTACCAACAAGAAAAACATTGTACAGAACAAGTATTGTTACTTGTTGATAATTTTAAGGGAGATCTATTTTTTAGAAAACCACAAGAAGATTCCTACTTTAAATTAATGATTTTACCATCTGACACATGCTTGTTTAATGAACCAATGGATGAAAGTATAATTGCAAAATGTAACAAATTGTTTCGGCAGAAATTACTTCGCCGAGTACTTCAATATAGCGGTAGAATTAAAGAATTTTATGCTCATTACGACATAAAAGATTGTATTGATTTAGTTAGTGAAGCATGGAACGAAATAACAATGGCGGATATTAAACATTCTTGGCGAAAACTTTTAGATCAGCAAAATTTTGAAACTATTATTATTAAAGAGGAACAAGAAGAATTGGAAGACAATATTACTTCTGAAGAAATACTTGAATGGATTTCAAAATGTGAAAAAGAAGAATTGACTATTAAAGAAATGGTGTCAAGAAGAGAAACTGATATAGATTATCATTGTCCAATAGAAAAAGAAGAGATCGATCGTATGTTTCATAATTTGGAAGTCTGGTCTGAAACTCAACCTGATTTTATTCAATTATATGCAAAAGTTTTAATATGTTATCATAAACAACAATAATATGTATACAGTAAGATTAAAATTTTCTTATAATCTGGAATTCTCATTTATAATTTATTTCATAAATCTATTTCTGTTTATAATGTCAATCCATTTTTTTCTTGTCTTTAGTTATCTATAAAGCCCTGTATTTTCTTTGTTTTCTCTATTTTTCGTTATTCGTATATTTTTTATCTGTTATATTTGTATAACATTTATTATCGTTACAAATAACGACAGTTTATTCTACAGTTATAGGAATTTGTGAAATAATATTGAGACAGATAAATGAGTACAATTATGATAGTTAAATTAACTCTACTTAACACAATATATTGTTGTTAGCGCAGTGGTTTATAACACGGACGTGTCAAAGGGACTATTTTTGAGTTTAGGGCCTTAATTTATTGTTAGCATGTATTTAGAGAATTAAAATGTGTCCTGGCGAGAGAAAGTGAAGTTTACGACCCAGAGTTTTAAAAAAAGTTGTTTCTTTTGTCCTCGATAGTCTGAAGACGTGTTATAAAGTGGGCGTTGCGAAAGGTGACTCATAAATCAGTTTCAACGGTCAGGGTACCGAAGAAGTCAGAACCTAAAGGAAATTCCGCGCTGTTGCTAAACATTCGCTTATTTTCCACTGAGGTATCGTCACCCTCTTACCAAGGTAAGGCACTAAGGGCGCAAGGGAAGGGTGATCGCGATATCATTTAGACACGCTGATTAGCGATTAGGTATTTTTTAGGAATGGTCAATCAGCGTGTATTTGATGAAATCAAAAGCAACTCGGCTGTCAGTAGCCAGTGTAAAAGTCGATTAAAAAATCACGCTCGAACAGATTAAAACTCTTGGTAATCATATTGGACACATACATAAGTAAAACACTATATAGTACACACGCTAATCAAATAGCATTCAGGCCTATAAGAAGCATTCAGGCTTCTTCCTTTGGGTTAGTTTATTGTTGAGTTTGTAAATAAAATTAATCAAACATAAACTAAATTAAGAATTCAGTTTCCAATTATCAATTTAGGTGACTTAAAAAATGCTCATTACCTCAGATCTAACAATCAACACCTGTAGAACAATAACAAGTTTATCTTGCCTGAGCTCGAGCTAAGTTTGTTGTCAACAGATGAAACAGAAAATAACAGTGAAATAACAAGATTATTAAGTTTTTATAGTAACCATGAAACACCTGACACTAAAACTAAAATAATTTTTTTTCAATAATTCGAATGCACTTGCTTCTGCGGCACTTAGACTGTAACTGATTAACACTTTGTAGTTCGCCGACGGAACTTGCGATGTTTACTAACAGAGAAAATTATGAACTTTACTGTAAAAATCGTTCGAACTATGTTTGTTTTTAGCTTAAACAATTTTTTAGATAGCGTTTATATAATCAGGAAAACAACGAAATATGCATGCATGACTAAGTACGAATTGTACTATCAATACGTCAAAACAAATCGTCAATACCTTTCACAAATGAGTGAACCGTCTCAGCAATGATCGCGGACCGCGGAATCACAATTATATTTTTTTTTTTAAATGTTACTTTTTTTATGATAAGATATGGTAACTAGTTTACTTATTCTTTAATATATAACGTTACTTTAAAGAATTACTTAACCAAATTCTTACAAGCGTTTGAAGAACATTATTACAACGATTTACTTTAGAGTATGGAGTTAATCACATTTGTTTCTGAAATAAATCTTTGTCATTTGATGATGTTAAGCCTAATTCTTAAGGAAATTTATTTGAAATATCAAAAGATAAGTATCAATCAACTGCTGTGGCACTAAAATTTTAAAAAATTCAAAAAGTGAAGTCAACCACTTTGGTCTGTGAACGGCTTGCATAGCTATTACATATATGTTAATAAAAATAAAAGAGAGTTATAAAACATTGTTATATGATATGTTGTCACTCGGCCCAAACCAGTGTGATGCGGTTATAAAATATTTACCATTTACTGTTTGACGTCATTATTAATAAGGAGATGCGAAATATTATACAAACTTGTTATAGACTTACTACTACAATACCAAAAGGTATAATTTTGTATCAAGTTATAAAAGTATATTGTACAATAAGGTTATAAAACAATCTATTTTATAACACTGGTTTGTTATATAGTGTAAACGTAATTTTAGAAAGATTAGCATTTACAATATAGCTGTTTTGCTACAAATTTCAAATCTGTCTACACTTGAAGAGGTTACGCGGCCCAAGGAATAAGTAACTCTGTTTTATTTATGTTAATTTATTAATTTAATTAAATTAGGTTTATGCATTAGAATGACTTATATTAAATTAAATTACTATGCATTTAATAGAACAGTATTTACTATTACGTATTCACGAGATGGATTATATTTGTATTCTGAATTATCACGTAATATTTTATTTAATAACAGAAGGCTGATCGCGTAAATACTGGAAGATTCCGTAAAAAATACATTAGGTGCAGTATAATCTTCTGAAAATTTCTCAGAGTGTAACAGATATTCATAGCAACACGTATTTATTGATAATCTACAAGTTAGAGGATTTGAATGTTATGAAGTGAACCTGGCAATAATAGTTTGTCTTGCGCATTCTTTAAATTTTGTCTATTTATTTTGTTTAGAATCATATGGATCATTTTTAATTTGTTCCTAGCTATAGGTACATTTCCGCTCAGATGGATTTTTAGCATTATCATATCTATTTATAAATTTGATTATTATATGTACATATTGCTATTTAACACTGTAATAGTCCACGTATTTGTGACTTAATTCACACAGCTGAAAGGGTAGAAAATATGACTTCTTTTGTATTTTTACATATTCAACGTGTTTCAAGTTTTAAGAATTTATTTAAAAGTTTTTAAATCAATATCCTAAAAGTCAATAGACTTAAACAAATTTTAACAAACCGCTCGCATTTCTTGACTTATTGTTAAAGTATAATATCTGAAGTTATTATATAGAACTATTGTAACTTTCTGCTCATCATAATTCATTTGCGAAAACAAAGCTATTAGTAGGTAATACAGAAATCGAGAGAATTTTTGCACTCACCTAATACAATGTCCTAAATCTGCGAAGAATACCGATGGCAGGCGTAAGTTTTTGTGCGAAAGGGATGTTAGAGTATTGGACAATATCATTTCTAACAAAATACCATTGTTAATTAAGAAGTATGGCAGTACACTTCTGTTTCTAACTACTTTATACTTTGTTTTCTATATACGTACTTCATATTTACCTATTCTACTTTTTCCATCAATGTGAAAACCATCATATATTATAAACCAATCATATATTATCTTGAGTAAAATTGCTTTTATCTTATTGACAGAATGCAGATTGTTAAATATAAAAATGGACGTTTGAAATATTTAAGCATATTATCCTCAGTTTTCTAAGGTTTTCACTTTGCCTCTTTTTTGTTTAATATTTTCATCAATAACAATGTATTTGCTCTAACTATTATAAATTTCCATTAAATGTTAATAATCTTAGTTTATCAAAAGTCAGTAATAAGTATAGAGTTATATAATCAAATGGTTTTAAATATTTCCAAATACAATGTTATGTACAAATCTGTTAATAGTTAACCTTTAGGCAAATGCTATTCATTATCATAAGCACTTAAATATATGTATTGCAATCTTAAAGTAATTAAACAAAATTTAATTATAATTGCTACAAAACAACTCACAATGGGATAATTTCTTAGGAATATGTGTGCAATACGAAGTTTATACTAATATTTGATTCATTGAATTTTATCTACTTTACATTGTAACATTAACTGAATTATTTAATTCATATTACAAAATGTATTTTTTTATTTAGTTTTAAATATTGTAATGGTAGAAAAATCATTCTCTTTTCCTTCTGAAAATATTAAATATGAATTCGTATGAATTCATGTGAATCATTTTTATTTATTTTTTGATAGGAACTACTATATTAGCTGTATACAAAACATTTATAAAATATTATGAAATAGATCAATTTAC
>NW_017100150.1:504757-508211 GCF_001263275.1 Habropoda laboriosa
AAAAAATGAAATTAAATAAATAGTAATATACTAAATTTTACATGTTTCAGCATAATTATACTTCTACTTTTATCCAAGAAACTTTGTAATAATTTTGTCTTTAGAATTCAAATTTTTAAACGCTGAATAATAATAATAAAATAAGCTATCATTGATTTTAGTATTACTTATAGTAATACTATTTGTTATAGTATTAGTATCGACTATATTATAAATGATTTATAGTAATATGTGTATCATATAAGTAATATACTATACATTTTGTGGTGACTTAGAATCAACACAAAACTGTCAGTCAGTGCAGTATGTGATTTACATTCTTCTTTTTTTCTTGGAAAAACCTGAAAGTGTTAAAATGATATATACAGAAAATAGAAAATAAATTAAAAGTAATAATAAAAATGTAATTGGAAATATTACCATGAAAAATTAATAAATAAGTACAGCATTTCAGGACAGCATTGTGTTGTAGTCAATATCATCTTGATCAACAGTTACAAAAAGTCCGACTAGAGTTAGGTACACAACAACATTACCTGCTAAAGTCAAGTAACAAGCACCCCATTGTATCTAAAAGTATATAGTAAAAATATGCAAAATTATTTATATTAAGGAATATCCTTGTTATGCATACTTATATAAAAATATAACATAATAATAAATTTAGAGAATATGTATAATTTAAATGTACCACTGGATCATTGGCTGGAGACCGAGCTAAGACAATGGGAAGAGCAAAAGATGATACAACAAAGCCCATAGTGATGAATATTGCCAATTCCAGACATGGATTGGGATTATTTCCAAATTCAGATGTGTAACGACGTGCAATTATTGTTGGGATTGGAGCCAGTACATAGAATAACACAACAAAAAGTGGCCAGCATACTCTAAGGTAAAGCACAACTAAGTATGACAAGTGTCATGCCAATGGAGCCAGCAAATGCCAAAATTATTAATCTGTAAAAATTTGTTGTTATTATGTATATTAGAGGAAAGTTACTTATAAATTGTATTTTAATGTATTTACCCTGTTTGTTAATGAAGACCATTAATAGCGTGAAACAAAAGTAAGAGTAATTTATATAAATTGTTATAAAATAATATATATAAGTTTGAAATTCTAAATAATTATAGTTTACATAATTATCCAATGAAATGTTTTAAAAAGAGTATTTTATCAACAATGATTTAAATATTGAACCAAAATATTAAATATTTATGCAAAGTATAATCTAAACGATAAGAAAAACATTACTTAAAAGTATAAATATAAAGAACATTTACATATGTATCTAATATGAAATGTACAATGAAGAACACTATATTTCTCCATTTTATATATCATTTGATGCAACATATTTACATCTGTAAAAACTTTTATCTATTAAAAATATTTGCAATTCTTTAGAAAACATTTAATATAAAAATATTAACACTAATTAATAAAAATGTTTGAATGTATATAAATAGTTATAATGACATCAAAAAGTAGTTCATAAAAAAGAAATTAATAAATGTCATAATAAATAAACTAAAAAAACGTTTGTGTTAAATAAAAACTAAATGACTTTATGTATGCATATATAAAATAAGTTAAGAAGCATGCGCCGCTTATACACAAAAATTTGACAGCAATGACAATAAGAATAGTAAGGTTATGTTTTAACACATGATTTTTTAATTTAACTCCTTCGTTAAACTTTCATTGGTAGTATTATCTTTTTTATTTTATGATAAGAGTTTATATATGTGTATAATTAAAAATATGCCAAATAACCTTTAATCCCAGCCATTATAGACCGATTTGACAAGTAAGTATATTTATCGTACTCTCCCTTTAAGAATGTTGTGACGTAAAACTATCTAAAGCCTAACACACTTTTAAATACTGCTAGATTGTCAAATGGATACAGCATAAATTTAAAAGGAAAAAAATACACACTTTTTGTGAATATTTACGTTTACGAATATTACGTTACATTTAATACTTTCAGTTCTGTGTGTAGTTGATAAATGTCTAGTAATATTTATATGTATAAGGATGTTGCATTTAAATAGTGAAAAGACTTGTTTAATTTTTATGAAAAATATTTATTTTATTTGCTAAATTAACAAAGAATAGTAATATTTTGTTTATTTATGTCAGTATTTCATGTACTTCAGAGTATGTAACAATATGACATGTAATTCCTTTTGAAACTGTTGTAATTAAATTTGATTTAATTCTATAACAAAAATGTAAAATTGAAAATTAAAATTAATTTATTTCAAGCCGATAACGCACTATGTGCGTCAATCCACTATATTCACTATCTCTCTAGTTTAAAAAGATTGATGTTAAGAGTCCAGTTCTAAAGAAGCTGTCGGAAGATAAAATCGCACACAAGAGAAATAATAAAAACGAATATATATAAATTAAAATTGTTATTATTTAAGAGCTAAAATAAAAAAATAAATGGTCCAAGACCAGTAAAATTTTTATTCATGAATATAACATGAGAAAAAATTTCAGCTTTTGATAAATGTCTGATAATAAGATATCGGTTTGAATTGAGTTAATCATAAGTCTACATTACTACAATCAATAAGATTTTTTAAAAACAGCAATACATTACATAAAATTTACAAATTTATTGTGAATTCGCCTTTAGTTTTTGATTCGGCAATAGGAGAGTCCAATGCAAGCCATGGAAGTTCAAATGAGGAATGTTCATTGGATCGGGTGTAAGTGTTGCTGAGTCGTACATATTGCGATACTGAGTCTGATCGTTGCGTGTACATTGTCTTTTGCATAAAAGTCAAGTGAATAATGAGTGAGCCAAAAAGGTAAGCTAATTGAACAAAAAAAAAACCTTTAACCGAATGACATCTCTAATGATTTCATACTAATATTCTAAGTCAAAACGTGAAATATGCAAATAAAATGCGTCCATGCTGGCTTCCAATTTTACGTTGTCATCATGTCGGCGCAACGCGTCTTTTTATAGATCCTTATGAAAATAAATAAGATTTACTGAACTTTATATTGCAGAAACTAATCATTTCTTATAGATTGCTATTTCTCGAAATAACAATTTGTAATAATATGAATTATGCTTATCATTTTTGTGTTGATTGTTCATGGCCGAATACACCACTGAACGTGACAAAGGAATTTTGCTGACATGCATATACGCTTCTTCCTTTGATATTTGTTAATCTTATAAACAATTTTTAACAGATTAAAAACTACATAATTTTAACAACAAAAGAGAATTAAATTCTAAATCATTAAATATTTACTTTGTGCAATACTTGCAAGAGATAGCCCTGTATAAAAATTGTTTGGTTTTAGAAGATTAATTACATTAATTAATAACAGTTATTGATATAAATATATAGTTACATTCTATATGATAATTAAATAATCTTACTTACAATATAATTGAACAATGAAAAAATTTATTTTATC
>NW_017100150.1:508329-515557 GCF_001263275.1 Habropoda laboriosa
CGATAATAGTTATTTATATTATTAAATGTTAAATATATGATAATAATTTATATGTACATTATCAATTGAAAAATATTCTATAATATGTAATAGTCAGCATGCTAATCTGTATAAATATGATACACGTGTTAAAGTATTAAATTATTTGTGCAAGATATTGTTCAAGAAATTTCACATTTTTTGCTTATCAATATTATCTACATTTTATTTATTTACTTTCATTATTTTATTCAAATTAATTAAATGTTTTATTGTTATAACAGTGAAGATTTGACAACAGCAATCCTTCGAAAGAAGGATAAGCCAAACAGATTATTAGTAGATGAAGCTACTGCTGATGACAATTCTGTTGTGGCTCTTTCACAAGCGAAGATGGATGAGTTACAACTTTTCAGAGGAGATACAGTATTATTGAAAGGAAAAAGGCGCAAAGAAACTGTTTGCATTGTTCTTTCTGATAATTCATGTCCCAATGAAAAAATTCGCATGAACCGTGTTATAAGAAATAACTTACATGTACGCTTAAGTGATGTTGTTTCTGTACAAGCATGTCCAGAAGTTAAATATGGAAAACGCATTCATGTACTACCAATGGACGATACAATAAGTGGTCTTACAGGGTAAATTAATAGTTTTTTTAAAAATATGAATTATTAACTTTTTTCTATCAAAGCATGTTTTTTTAATAATTTTAATACTATCTTTTACATTTGTAATTTATAAACAAATTGAATTTTCCAGTTATGATTATTTTATTATTCTTTCAGTTTTATTACACTTTGCTGTTTCATATTTAATATATTTGACTATCTAAAAACATGCATTCCATAGATTTATCGATACTTTTTAATATACAAAATGTAATTTATACTTATTTTATAAATAACTTTACTATATTTTCAGCTTATGATAAATGACTACATACACATATGTGTTCAATTGATATTCAGGATAAAATTAAATGAATGTTTCTTTTATTCAATTTAAAATAAAAATATACATACAGATCTTTCAAATGTTTCAGACACTGCACGATGTTGTAAAAATAATTTACATTCAGAATTTATCAATTGGAGTAAAAATATTAAAAAAATTAATTGTATTGTTTGTTATTGAGTTAGAAAAGTTTGTGATGTAATTTATTATGATAAACTGTAGAGTATATTTAAGCCTTTTACTTCATTCATTTTATTAAATTCAATTTTTTCTTGTTTCAAATATGACTTTAACAGTTAACAATATTCTTAAAGATTATTCAAGAGAAACATAAAGAGTGCAAATATTTCTGTATTAAGGACATTTTATACATTCATATACATATATCTTTAGACATATGTCTTTATTCTACCATGATGTTCTTTTGTTACTATGTAACATGAAACAAAAATTATTTACGAACTTATTAGGCAGGCTATACTTCCTTCCTTCTTTAGTATTACTATTTGAACTGTCAGAGAGATTATAATATAACATTTATAGTATTGTCAGCACATTTCTTAATAATATGTTTTTATGGTCATTTTTTTTTGTTTCTTCTGAAACTTCTACTTTTCAAAATTTTCTATCTTCAGATTACAATATGTTGACATTAGGTAATTGGAATAACACATTGTGTTACATGTCCTTCAATTTCTTTTTTTGTTTTTTATAGGAATATAGGAAAGAAGATATCAAATTTAATTCAAAAAAGTATCAGTGACTGTGAAATTTAGAAAGAAAAAAAATCTTGAGTATTATTTGAAAGGATTATTTTGTATTAAAAAATGGGATTCAGGGCTATAGGATAGACAGTCCTCACAAAATTAAGTAAAAAATGCTTGATAAACATTGGTGAAAAAGTCAACCTGAACAGAATTAGGAATTTTATTTTACATGTTAGTAATGCAAGTGACTTACCTACTTATGTTTATTGTATGTTTTACAAGCATAAGAGAATGTAGTGAATTCTAGATGTCTATCAAATGTTTCAAGGTGGATCAAACATTTTTGGAAGGGTTTGCAATATTATAACATGAGGATGTGAGGTATATGCAAACATGGAAAGAGAGCAAATAGAATATCTTTTATAAACATCAAAGTAAGAATATGGTGGGATATTACTTCGTTTTCACTTTGTATGTGATGAATAAGAGAAGAAAAATTTCTTACATCACTAATATCAGAAATTACTTCTAACATTGGCAGTGTTAACTATTTGACTTATGTTTATTAAGTATTGTTTTTTACAGCTTGGTAACTATTATCTACCCTATAAGTCCTGCACCTTTATTTAAAAGCACCTTCTGTGCGCTCTTCATAGCAAAGGGGGTAAAAAATATTTATATTTAAACTCGATAATTCACATTATACTACTGCTATTTTATTGTTTTTAATCGTTTATTAAACATTAGTTCTCCTTAGGCATACATAAAGATTATTTCATTTTTTATAGTGTTCATAAAATAATTCATCTTTTGTTACAGAAACTTATTTGAAGTTTACTTAAAACCGTACTTCCTGGAAGCATATCGTCCTGTTCATAAAGATGATAACTTTATTGTACGCGGTGGTATGCGTGTTGTAGAATTTAAAGTAGTGGAAACAGACCCTGGGCCGTTTTGTATTGTAGCTCCTGATACAGTTATTCATTGTGAAGGTGATGCTATTAAGAGGGAGGTTAGTTAGGTATAATTCTTCAATAACTTTTGATTTGTATGTATTGCAATACAAATGTGTTTAAACAATTGTAGGAGGAAGAAGAAGCATTAAATGCTGTAGGTTATGATGATATTGGTGGTGTTCGTAAACAATTAGCTCAAATTAAAGAAATGGTAGAATTACCTTTAAGGCATCCATCTTTATTTAAAGCTATTGGAGTTAAGCCACCTCGCGGTATTCTTTTATATGGCCCACCAGGCACGGGAAAAACTCTTATTGCTCGTGCTGTTGCAAATGAAACTGGAGCATTCTTCTTTCTTATTAATGGTATGTTCACTTTTAGCCTATTATTTTACTTCAAAATATTACTCAATCTTTTATATCAAAAGGTCCTGAAATTATGAGTAAACTTGCTGGAGAATCAGAAAGTAATTTAAGAAAAGCATTTGAAGAAGCAGAAAAGAATTCACCAGCTATAATTTTCATCGACGAACTTGATGCTATTGCTCCAAAAAGAGAAAAGGTTTATATTAATTATTTTACTGTGTTAATTTTATTTTATTAATTTATAATTGTTTGCACAATTAATGTTACGTTTTTAAATTAGACTCATGGAGAAGTAGAGAGACGCATAGTGTCTCAACTGTTAACATTAATGGATGGTATGAAACAAAGTGCCCATGTTATTGTAATGGCTGCTACTAATCGACCTAATAGCATTGATCCAGCATTACGTCGCTTTGGACGTTTTGATAAAGAAATTGATATTGGAATACCTGATGCCACTGGCCGATTGGAAATTTTAAGAATTCATACAAAAAATATGAAGCTTGCAGATGATGTCGAATTAGAAGAGGTTTATATAGATAATTTTAAAGTTATTCGAGCGCTAATTTTAACAATGTTTAATAAATTATTGCAATTATTTAGATCGCAGCAGAAACACATGGGCATGTGGGAGCTGATTTAGCTTCATTGTGCTCTGAAGCAGCATTGCAACAAATTCGTGAAAAAATGGATCTCATCGACTTAGAAGAAGAACACATAGACGCTGAAGTTTTATCTTCCCTTGCTGTTACCATGGATAATTTCAAAGTAAATAATATATCTATATTCAATTTCAATTTAAATTCACAAACTTATAAATAATGTTACATTTGTAATTTAGTTTGCCATGACTAAGAGTAGTCCAAGTGCTCTACGAGAAACTATTGTTGAAGTTCCAAATGTTACATGGGATGATATTGGAGGTTTACAAAATGTTAAATTGGAATTGCAGGAATTAGTACAGGTAAGAAAATGATTAGGTAAATATTAAATGAATATTACATTTATGCAAATAAATCATAAAGTAACTAGTTTCTTTTTATATTACATAGTATCCAGTTGAACATCCAGATAAATTCTTGAAATTCGGTATGCAACCATCAAGAGGTGTATTATTCTATGGGCCACCTGGCTGCGGTAAAACTTTATTGGCTAAAGCAATAGCTAATGAATGTCAAGCAAATTTTATTTCTGTGAAGGGTCCAGAATTGTTAACAATGTGGTTTGGTGAATCTGAAGCTAATGTCAGAGATGTTTTCGATAAAGTAAGTGGTCTGAATGCAAAAAAAAAATAAGGAACAACTATTTCATTTGTTGTTATTAAACTTGTAGGCAAGAGCTGCAGCTCCTTGTGTATTATTCTTTGATGAACTTGATTCTATTGCCAAATCTCGTGGAGGTACGATAGGGGATGCTGGCGGAGCAGCAGACCGTGTAATTAATCAAATTTTAACAGAAATGGATGGTATGGGTGCGAAAAAAAATGTTTTTATTATTGGAGCCACTAATCGTCCTGATATTATTGATCCCGCTATTCTTCGACCTGGTAGGTTAGATCAATTGATTTATATACCATTGCCAGATGAAAAGTCTCGAGAAGCAATTTTCAGAGCCAACCTTCGAAAATCACCTGTAGCGAAGGTAAAGAAAATTAAATTAGCTGTTGCTAACACATATTGCTAATAATATGCGTATTGATAATATTTATATTACAGGATGTAGATTTAAGCTATATAGCTAAAGTAACGCACGGCTTTTCGGGTGCCGATATAACAGAAATTTGTCAACGTGCATGTAAACTTGCTATTAGACAAAGTATTGAAACTGAAATTCGAAGAGAAAAAGAACGTGCTGGTAATCCATCTGCATCTATGGATGTAAGTACTGCATCCTCAACATTATATCTGCATTTTATTTTGAAAAATCATATGATCATATAGTAGTTGACATTTAGAAGTAAAAAGTCTATTTTTATAACAAAATAGACAATTTTTATGTAAAAAGGCATTGACAAACTATTAGAAAGATATAAAACATTGTCAGAGACAATAATAACCGTTATATCTCAAATGAATATGAAAGTAAGCATATTTTAACGTAAGCCAAATAAAAAAAGGCACAAAAAAAAGTGAAAACACTGACAAGCTTAAAAAATTTTAAAAAGATGAGAAGGGATGGATGTGGGGGGGGGGGGGGTCTTTGTTTGTGTTTATTAAGTTGATGCTTATTATTTCGATATATCTTGTTAAAGATGGATGAAGATGATCCTGTACCAGAAATAACTAGAGCTCACTTCGAGGAAGCAATGAGGTTTGCGCGACGTTCAGTGTCTGATAACGATATTCGAAAATATGAAATGTTCGCACAGACGCTTCAGCAATCACGTGGATTTGGCAGTAATTTCAGGTAAAAAAAAAAATAAATGTTATTTATCCGGGTCTTTTCTTAATACTCCCACGTAATATTTTTTTTATACAAATTACTACTTTATTTAATATATCAGTATATGTTTAATTTATGGAAATACATAAGCTAAATTTAAAATCTTCGTAGATTTCCACAAAGTGGAGCAAGTGGCGCTCAAGACACAACACAAGGTGATCAAACCTTCCAAGATGATGGAGATGATGATCTTTACAGCTAAATCTTCTTGTTTGTGTACCTCATTACAGTGAGCATGCGACAAAAGGGCCTGTCTATTCTACAAAAAATACTTTGTGTCTTTAAACACAAATTTTACAGAAAAATAATTCTAAGAAATTGATAATACAAAAATACATAAATCTAATACAATACCGCTATTCTGTGTAAGTATATGCAATTTTACGTATATAATTAGGGTAAATTTTAATTAAACTAAACTAAGGATATCAAGATTTAATAAAAAAGAGAAACTTTTTTTTATATTAGGATTAAACAAAAAAAATGTAAATTTGTGCAAATCGCATCATATTACTAAACATATACATTTATTTAAAAACAAAAAATATTTAATTTCATTCCATGTGTATAAATGAAAAACGAGTAAAATTTTAAAATAAATAATTTCAATGAAATATAATTCATTAGTTACTATCTTGTGTGTGCACAAACTGCCCTAATATAATACGTCATTTGTATATACATTATATAGAATTATATGAATGTTTCATTGTTCATAAGTTTTTCTATGTAATTTTATATTTGAGTTACTTACATAAAAATGTAATTCTGTAACAGTGTTATAATTTTTTTCAACTTTAATTAAAGATAGACTCTTTTGCTACGTTGTCACTGTATTTAATTATATTTTATTGTTCACACTCTGAGATTACAGTAATGTGAGAATTTATGCAATGTCAGTGAAATTATTGGAACTGGTGATGTGTACTGGTGAATTTGCAGTCTGCTTGTAGTAGTAAATTTACTTACAAATTACCAAAGAATTTTTTAAAACCTTTCATTTTAGAATAAAGTGTTAAAATTATTCATTTTTATCGTATTCCTTATAACTTCATAAGTATTTGAACTTTTAAATTAAGCAATTTACATTTCTAGACGTAATTAATTAATCGTTTTATTTGAAGTATACTTTTAAATTATACATTTATTATAATACAGTATAAAACTATTGATAGGTAGAGTTAGTTATTATTAATTTATTTATACAGCACTTACAAATCTTGGTACAAGTTATGAAATACAATGTTTTTTATTATAAACAACTTAAGTTTTCAGCTATACATTTTTCTACGAATGTTTATTAGAATATTTACATAGATATTGAGGGTTAAAATAATTAAACGAAACTGAACCATTTCTTAAATGATACCTGGCATATTAAGATATTTGTCAGGTAGATTGACTTACATAAGGTAACTTTTTATTTAATTTCGCATTGTTTTATTTTCATATTTGTAATTTATAAGTACATTCACATACTACTATTGTAAAATTTTCCAGCCTTTGTTAGTTCTTTAATCGAATTACAAAGATGCATTTCTATAAAACATGAAAGTAAAAATCGAATTAAATACATGTTATACAATGAATAAAGAATATTGTAGTGGAATAATAGTTTATTGTATCAAAATTTATTATTACGTTCGATGATACCATTGTTCTATGAGGCATAACATTTAAAAAAATTGAATGTTTTCACAACTCAAGATTATGTTCCTTTATTCGATTCAATATTGTAATTATATTGATTCGCAAAAAGTTTTATATGCAATTTTCTATATTCCAAAATTTATTATATATGCATATGTACACTGGTTTTTAA
>NW_017100150.1:515983-518104 GCF_001263275.1 Habropoda laboriosa
ATATAAATAGTTTTGTGAATACAACAAAAGTAAACAATAAAAGTTAAGATAGAATACAGAAAAATTATTTGCAATTTATGATATACTTGTAGAAATGCCATTACCTCTCTGCGTGTAATATGTATATAATCATATCATTAAACCTTAAGATTGATTAATGGATATGAAACATAGAAAAATTGTAAACAATATAAAATAAATTTATATGTTAAAAAATACCATCTAATTATCAAAAAACCAAATTAATAATTCGACAATTGACCTACATTATTTAGAATCTGATATCTTGATCAAAATACATGAACAACAATAAGGTACACTCAATTATTAATAAAAGGAAGTATTCAGAATACAAAAACTGAAAAAAAGAAAAAAATATAACAATTACACATTTTACATTGTATATTGAATAAAACATAATTGAAAGAATTAAATATGTTTTCAATATCTTTAACCATACTATATTTTTAAAAGTACCTTCATACATATTGTATGTATTTTGTGTTCAAAACAATTTTGAACTCAATAAAAACTAAAATACAAAGAAGTGAATTTCACTTTAGTTTACACTATATGAACTATTTCGTATATGTAGAGAATATGAAACATGTTGTCACACGTATTTCAGCATATTTCATTTTTGGAAAATATTGATGAAAAAGTCCTTTAAAAATATGTAAGTATTATATTCTTGACAAAATGTCAATTTATAATTTTTCCAATTTTTTACATTATTTCTTAAGTGAATAAGTTTAGTAGTCATTGAACACAGAAGATGAGAATATATGATTACAAAATACAGCAATTCAATAAAAAGGGATACAAGAGATACTTAAGAATATGTACTATAAACAATTTTTTCAATAGCATTGTCTAATATGTACGTAGTATTTTACTATAATCATGTTTTAATAATCCACAGTAAAAATACTTAAATGTCTATATACTGTCTCACATAAGTTTACATTAAACATTCTTGCTAAATATTTTCAAGCATTGAGCTTGAGCTTTTTCAATATTTCTTTTAAGCACTGTAGCAATTGTAACCATGGTTAAATCACTACACTTTCTAAAACAAACTGCATGCTCTGTGATGATAATAAGGTTTTAATGTAAAATACTGATTTGGAAAAATCATAATGTAACCAAAATATTATAAGTATCTTTCCAAGTTGTTAATTTTCGATATGCCATGAACATCTAGATATATGATAGTTTCAATGGTTACATAACATATACAAGTTCATCAATGTTTCTTTCTTTCTTTCTTTTTTTAATAGCATTTTTATTAAAAAACAATTTGTCCTTCAAAATTTTTGTAACGTTAACTATGACTATAGATTCATACTTTGACCTGTGTACTCAATGTTCTAATTTCGATCACTGTTGGATATAATTCATCTTCATTCAGAATTTTTGATATGTCCGAATTATTACACTCAATCCGTCCTTTGTGTAATAGGTGGAAATTCAGCATCATCTTTCAAACGGAACGAACCCGAACATTTTGGCGGACTCTCAGTCGCTGCTATCATCTCATGATACTTCTCTGACTCTATAAATTTATTTATGTATTTTAGTTATAATTATTTAAACTAATAATCATTTTAAGCGGATGTAACGATAAAGATGTATGAAATTGATATTCAATGATACATGACATATTTTTCATATTAAATCGCATTTGAATCCTTTAACATTTATTAACACAAAACTAAATATAATCGAAAAATATTTCAATTATCATTGTTTTTATTACTTTTTTTTATAATGTAGTAGAAACATTTGTTAATGATTGTTAACAGTTAAAAAAACTTATTAACATGAATTTAATAAAATATCTATGTTAATTGTTGCAAAATCCTATATCATAAGGTGTAAATAAGCAGATTCAAAATCACAAATTTAATGGAATTGAAAACTATTTAACTACAAAAGTATCATTCTACTTGTCAAACTCTTGTTAAGTAACTATTCTTGTTAAATAATTAAAAAAAGAAATACAAATTTATAGTGAACTTTCTTCGTTGTTTACTTTAAAAAGTATATTTCATCATCTTTACTTGCACTACATATTTCATCAATAATAACAATATATAAGAATATAATTATCATTACCTT
>NW_017100150.1:518118-524727 GCF_001263275.1 Habropoda laboriosa
CTGCTAATATTTCAATTATCTGCCTATTAACACAATTTTTAGTATTTTGTTTAATATATAATAAATAAAAGGTTTGATTAGTAAAATTGTTTTATATTGTTACTATGAATTATTTCTGAAAAAGAGACAAAACCTTTAATATAGAATTAAAACTTTTAGTTTGTTCAAATCATATACAATATGCATACACATTTTATTTATCATAGAACTTATGTTTGTATTTTACACATATACACATTTACACACAAAAGTTATATGATAAATACGTATATTTTGAATACAATTTTCAAATAAATTTTAGTATTTGAAAACAACAAAAATTGTATAACCTTATAAAAATAAACAAAAAATACTCTGACAATTTGATTTATGTACTTTGAAAATAACATACCTTACAGTTATTCCTTAAGAATATCTTTGTACTTTTACTTTTTCTTTTTCCTTACTTATATTTTACTTTTTCATAATGTAAAGCTATTGCTCGTTATTTTCCTCTTGGTGGTCAATTTAAAATTTGGTAACATCTTATCTCCACTTCTTTATAATTATTAAAATACTTTAATAATTAAAATATTTACCCAATGAACTTGTGAGAATAAACATGGTATTTGGATGTGCAAATTTTCAGTTTTGTTCAACTTGAATAAAAATAAAATATTTAAAGGGGTAATTAAAATATTCCGCATGCCCAAATGCATATTATTCCTTCTTTGTGTAGTTACATTTTAATAGTTTCCTAATATAGTTTTGGGTGATGTTATAAATATGTTTAAGCTATGATTATGTATTAAACCTATGTATTAAACCTAAATACATTTATGTATTAAAATTTAGTACCCAAACCATGTAAAAATTATTACTTAATGTTACTCTCATTCTTTCCTTACTGTACTTATGAAAATAAACATTAATAACAGAGTGAAGGCTATAATAGAAAATCTACGGTAGAAGAGAATCGTTAAATGGAATGCAGTAAAGACTCTATAAAAGTTCGACATTCGGGTCCGCTGCGGAACAGTTACGGGATAGATACTAAATTCTCCAAACTCTTTGTATTTTATCGACACCAACGGACGTAGAAACAGAGGTAATGAACGTCGAGACAGTTGTAAAAGATGAAATGTTTGCATATCGAGCAGACAACACTAACACAAAAAAGAAACTTTCTTATTTTTGGTGTTCTGTTGATAAAAATTTTACTAACATAACAATAATATTTTTCTGATTAAAATGAGACCAAACATGGTATAATTCGGTTTACATTTAGTTACTTAATAAGAAATTCCACATATATACATATGTATGTATAAAAGAGAATATCGATTTGTCGCAACCGTTGGACTCGAGAGGTTGAACGGTCATAAACTAATTTATAAATTTCACTTCTAATTTTGGCAAATTACCTTCCATGACCCTTAAGAATTTGTTATTGTTAATAAATAAATATGCACAGATTTAAAAGTTTCCGAAAATAGCAGTGTTAATATTTACATTGAATATCCAAGCTACTGTATTTAATGAAAATCTATATTTATTAGTAAATTACAGTTGCTCGCAAACAGTTTGTGAACTGCTTGTGAAGAGTCCTGACTAGTGTAAACCTTAGTATAATAACTCCTATGTGTATTCTTATGTGTCTTTTAAATCGCCACTCGCCAGAGGTGGAAAGTCGTATCTTACTCTCTGTTAATTGATCAAAGGCAATACCGCTTATGAACACTAAACGTGTAGAAGATGGTCCCATTCTAGAATAACCGGATTGATTCAGTTCTAGTACTGGATAACTGTCCGTATTCGGCACAGCTGTGAAACTCTTAACGGAGAGATCCTCCATTCTTTAGATGTACAGATTTTACCAACAGCGAAATAAACGTTGAAAA
Source organism: Habropoda laboriosa (assembly GCF_001263275.1). Classification (NCBI taxonomy): domain Eukaryota; kingdom Metazoa; phylum Arthropoda; class Insecta; order Hymenoptera; family Apidae; genus Habropoda; species Habropoda laboriosa. Next base: position 519,999 of record NW_017100150.1, read on the forward strand.
AGGTTGCAGGCAAAGGAAGATACACAAGCCCAATCAATACAACCGAGTTTTGTAACAATATCGTGTTTGGTGTCATTTTAATCAGGAAAATCTCACCAATATTTTTATAAAACTTTTATTAACGAAAAATTGAAAATAACAAACTTTTGCCGTTTCGTTAATGTTGTCTCACAGATATGCCACCACCGAATGCGATAACAATTATTACAGAGGTGCCAGGGCCGGTGTCGCATTATTCGCTTGCCTGGTTCAAGGGTGGTCTCCCCTCTCGTGATGGGGATAAACCATGAACAGTTCACGTGTAGATCCCAACGAACTCTTATAGTTTCTTTACTGTATATGGAGAATGAGAGCGCGAGAAACAAGCAAGGGACAGAATAGAGGACATACCAGTACCTGACATGGAGTCTGGCGAGCGGCCGCGCAACACACCCGCGTAGCTATTTATGCAGGCTTCAGTGGATAATAAAAAGAAAAAAATTACATCAAGTAAGATCAATTGTTGGGGCCCCCCTCTAGCCCCTAAAGAAGTTTCTTATTTTATTAAAAGGGGTTAGAAGCAAGGAAACAGAAAATAGAAATGATAAATAGTATCAGTACAAGGGATTAGATAAGTACTATTCGTTTGATTCTACTTATAATTAAACCATATTAATATAAATGTATAAAAATTATAAAGAATAAAACACAAGCATAATAATCAATTGTATTACATCATTAGGAACATTGTTTTCAATAAAAACATCATGTGAATTACATATGCATAGCTCATTGAAAAGAATTTAAAACACCTAGCTTCTAGTGTTTATAAAGTTATAGTTCATTATTCTATGTATATTCTTATTATTTTTTCTTGTTTTTTAATAATTGTTATATATGCATTATAATTCAAATTGCTTGAAATAATATCCTAAAACTAAATAACAAATTACATACAGTAAGAAAGCATAACTGAACTAATAACAAATTTCTTATGAATGTTATATTTTGTTGTATAAAATGCATAATAATAGAAATGAACACAATTTCGCCCAATTTTCATGTTTAAAATGTTTTGTATAAACATTATAGAAATGAATATTACAGACGAACATAGGTTTGCATAGTTTATACATATGTACTTACGTCTTATTTCAAAAAGACAACGTTATAACGTGAAATAACTTTATGATATATTATGAAATATTTCCCTTTCACAACTCAATGTTATTAATGTCAATGAATTGTAAGCAGTTCAATAGTTCGAAAACTACACAATCGGATTAATTTTAATCGTATTAATCTGAAATTTTTTATATCTAGGGAACCTTCAAATTAGACTACTGACACAACAATGTTTGCAGAAACCGTAAACGAAACTCATAATAGCTTTTCCTAACACTGAATTATACTACATAATTATACCGTAAACGTTGAAGGAGACAGTTGTATTTTACATTGATAAAAAATTCAATATCTTCAGATGATATATGATAAAAATTGTTAAACTATCCTATATCCTGTATACGCAAATCGTTTAATAATTGGTTGTATGTGTGAATACTTCTTAACACTGATATAAGAAATTAATGCCGGGTTTCACCTTCTTTCTTTCATTTTTCTTCGAATAGCGAATTGTATTAGGTACAGCACTTGCTGTTTTGATACGTTCATCATAATTCATAATAGCGAAACGTTTCGTGCACTATGAAACGAGTGCTAAAATAAAAAAAACCTTCTGCGCGATCTTACCTGGTATACAGTATATTCTCCACAAGTGTCAGCCCGCAAGGAAGCTAAACCTGACACTTGTAGAGTCAGGGACTACATTTTCGAGCCTCGCGCCCGCCTTTGTAGTTTGCCGAACGTGGACAAGGACAGCGAATAAAAGATAAGCATGAAACGTGAATCGGGCAACCAAGCGATTTAAATATCAACTTTTTTAATTTTACGTTTTTTTATCCCGAAATTTTTCTCAACATATTGATGAGATTTTTCTGACGAAAACGGCATAAAACACGACATAATTTGAACAAATTTACTTATTAACACGTTCACTGTCACGCCAGATATTTCACTGCATTGAGATAAAACAGATGCCCTGTATTACATTACACAGAGTCGACCTACCGTTTGACTGCCAGTTGGAGAATTGGCCTGCCGTTTGACTGACACTTGTAGAATCGGCCCTACATGTGACTGACACTTGTAGAATCGACCCTACATTTTTTTTTTACGTGAAGGTAGGCCGACATTAAATACTCAATAAGTATTAATAAGTAAATGTTGTTCAAATTATATCGTGTTTGATATCATTTTCATCAGAAAAATCTCACCAACATGTTAAAAAAAATTTCAGATGAAAAAAAGTAAAATTAAAGAAATTATATTTTTCTATTATGAATTGTCGAGCCGTGAAATGTCGTAAAAGAAACCGAGTGGTGTAGCGTTACACGCTTGACTGACTGCGAGTGAGATAACATGGGCGCAGCAATGACGCAGGACCTAGGCGTAGGACCATCTATACTGACACTTGTAGAATCCAAACTGGCTGACACTTGTAGAGACATTACTGTATTCCTATATACACATATAATATATACAACTTCTAGCTTGCACCTAATCATTCTCTGCGTCTAATAAGGGGAATACATTAAGTATAAATAACTCACGGATTTTGATGAAACTTTGCAGGTCGATGGAAAATCGAAAGTTGTACGAACAAGTTCAATTGTAGGTGTAGACGTTCAATACTTTATGAGATATTTAACAATAAAAATTAAATTCAGTCTGTGATGAGGAGAGCCATATTTGAAATAAACTGCCAAATCAAGCAGGTCACTGGGCGTGACGGCTAAGGCTGTAACCTGGTAAACGAAGGATCCCTGGTTAGAATCCATTCTTTTTCTGTTTACTCTTTTTCAATTCAACTTCTGTATTATGCTTTTTAGTAAGCTTTTTATATTATAATACGCAAAAAGATTTTTTTATAATTTCATATTACACATATCGCATTTTCATAGATGGTGGTATTTATCGTATAAGCAATTAAATCAAAAAGAAAGAATGCTTGTTTTAAGGGTAAAACTCATTTCAAAGTTACGTTGTTATAGGTCATTGAATTTGTCTTTTTATCAGCTATAATACAGTATTAGAAAAAAAATGTAGTACTACTGAAAAACTTGAAGGTCACCTTGATATCTCAGTAAATATTGGGTGTAGGAAGGAATTCCGTATTGTTAGTTTTACAGTCTATAACATCACTTGAAATAAAAAATTTTTCCTGCCCTTTAAAATGTTTACTACGTTGACATTCACAAGTTTATATGGTGAATATGGTATCCGTTTATAAAACGTATATCGGCATTTACATCTTCTTTTCGTTTCAATTTAGCAAAAACACCGTTGAAGCTGCTGAAATGATTAATTCCGCTCTTGATGGCAATACTGCAATTCACACTATGTGTAAAAGTGGCATCATCTAGCACTGCTTCATGCTTTTGCGTATTTTTGCAATGAATATTTTAAAACCTTAGAAACCTTTTTCCCTTAAACTTATACAAGGGAAATTGCGAGTTTAGAGACCGGCTACGCTGTGGTGGCTTTAGAAAGTTAATAAATCAGAACCTACAAGAATTATTGGATGAAAATCCAACGCAGACTAAAAAAAAGCTTGTAGGAGACAAAACTAACCTTAACCTAACCTTAGTTACAAGGCTAACCTTAACCTAACAACCTAACCTTACATTTGCAAAATAGCTGATACCATTTTTACACATAGTGTGAGTTGCAGCATTGCCGCCAAGAACAGAATGAATCATTTCAGCACCTTCAACGGCGTTTTTATTAAGCTGAAACGAACACAGGACAACAACTCAAAAAACCATATATCAGTGTCAGTTGATGAATTTAAACGACGAATTGGAGGAAAGGATTCAATAGTCAAGGAAGCTGCAGTCATGCTGCTGTTGCATGACAACGCTCGGCTTTATGTTGTTCAGGCAACTAAAGAAATCATTTTTAACTTGATCTAGGAACGTCTTCCACCGCGGCGTATTTGCCAAGCTTGACTCCTTCTAACTACCACTTGTTTAGATCATTATAACTTAAACTTGCTAGTACAAACTTTAATACAGTTGAGCATGTCCGAAATTCTATCGATGATTTTATCGCATCAAAACTACCAAGTTTTTACCGCAATAGAATCTGTATGCTGCCCAAAATACGAAGAAAAGTCATTGAAACCAATGTAAAATATTGCAGTAATTGAATTCGTGTCAACGTTTTCAAAATCAAGATTAAGTTTTGCCAAACACAGCTAGAAACTTTTTCTTACGTTTAATACAACGTATTTGATGAAAACGTTTTTTGCTAAAGTCAGTAAATAATGAGTTATTTCAGATCGTAGTTGTTATTGACTCACCTTGTATATTACAGAAAAAAAAAACATTTTTTATAAAAATAGTACGACATTATTAGCAGTTCATATTCTAGAACAGTTAGCCTCTACATTTCAAATGTGGTTTTATCTAAAATGTGCTTGTCCAGATTGCGATTTTCTCTTGTACGTATAAACTATGTTAAGACAAATTCAGCGATTATAATTATCCGTTGCTATGCGAGGTTATTCAGGGTTATTCGTAGAAACTCCAGATTACTTGGGGTAGTAAGTGAGAGAAACCTAGCTGCATCTTTTCAGCTGTATTTTTATTTAACATTATTTTTCATATAAATATTTCAAAGAAAGAGT
>NW_017100150.1:524738-525643 GCF_001263275.1 Habropoda laboriosa
AAACTTATACAAAAGTAACATCAGAATCATCAAGAATGATGCAATTTGTTTATATAATTTGTAAAAATTTTATATTATTTGTTTATCGTTACTTCAAAAGCTGTTCAAAACATTGATATGTAATTCATAACCATGTGGTAATTCAGTGGTAAATGATTTTTCTTTTTCCACACTGATTCATATATTATACCTTAAGTAATTTTGAAAGCCATTAAATAATCACGAATAATTGTAGTCGTTAAATTCGCTTCCATGCAGACTAAAAATGTGTATACTGAAAATTATATAGTTTCAATAAAGAAAATAATCGATAGCTTTGAAATATCCTTCATACTTTTTGATACTTCATACACAAAAAAACTATCCAAGTAAAATCCTATTTGCCTGATAACATCCGTTGATATCGTCAATATTTTTGAAGATATTCAACTACTACATTTTACACGTCCTACGTTGCATCACATAAACTAAAAAACTCAATTTGACATGAAACAATATACTGACTTTGTATAGTTAAAAATTTTTATACAGAATTGTTTACATTTCTTGTTATAATTTTAATTGAATTGAATAAATTTTTTTCATCAATCCTAAAGTAAGTCATGAACACTTCAAACTTTATCTGTATGCAAAGTGCTGTAAAGACATATTTACTTTGATATCGAGATGGGCAAAAATATTGAAATTTTTATAGAAATGCTTGTATTTTGCCTTAAATTAAGAAACGTTTGTCACTTCAAACAACTGCACACCCTTAGTATACCGAATGTCCCAATAAAATGTATATGAAATTTCAAAACCATAATATTTTTTAGAGTTACTTCCATTATCGAAATTGACCATACATTTTTATTTTATTTTAGTTATTATTTATTTTATAAATAATTTTCTTTAAAAAATTTTGT
>NW_017100150.1:526228-528811 GCF_001263275.1 Habropoda laboriosa
AACATAATTAAATATAAAAATTATATTAAATAAAAATAAATGCACAATGGCATTAACAAAATATATATGTCAGTCATGATTTGTGGTTGCAATTTGTGTATATAAAAGTCACACGCGTATATGCATGCACGTTGATATGCCTTAAAAACACAGGAGGCAAGACCAAACTTAATCTGTGAATGCTTTAATAGATACAAATTTTTAAATATTACTTGATTTTAGAATAAAATATTTATCAATATATGCAATACTAAATCTTACTTCGAGTAAAACTTATATTAGTATAAGAATTTTAACGTGTCAGTTTCGTGTAAATGATATATCTTTATCGTCAACTCGCTCAATTATAAAGGCTATGTTATTTTTTATATATTAGACTACTTAAATTGTCATACCTGTATTTTGTACTATTCGTGCAGTTGTTCCTGCAGGGATTTCTCCTGATCCTGATCCTGCTGTAGATACACTAGCACAGTCTACTTCATCTCGCTTTCCATCTAATCTATAAGTATAATTTATTATTGAATTAAATTAGGTCATTCCATAAATTTATACTTTGAAAAAACTGGCTCTAGCAAACAAGAGAGAAAAAGTTGTGGAACGAGAGGGTGATTAGATTTTCTCATAAAATTCAAAGGTATAGTTGAAATATTGATCTAAATTTGTGTATAAAATTCAGCATGAACTTATGAGATGACTTAATATGTCTATGTATTTTTATACTCCACAGAGTATGAAAAATACTTTGTTAAGTAGAATAAACTTAAAAGATCTAATTTGAAACAATCTGTAATAATTTTATTCTCTAATTATGTAAATATTATTAAAATAAGAAAAAGATACAACTGCATAATGCTTTCTTAAAATGAAGTAAATAGAAGCAAACAAAAATGTATCGCTTTATGTGAAAGAAATATTAAAAATAGCTACATATATTTCTATATTCTATAAATACATTGTGATTTCTTTTGAATAAAACAATTTTCCAGTTACAATGATATATAGAATAATTGACAATTATTTATAATCACCAAAAATAAGAGCATTCTGTTGAACATTCTTTAACACGTTAAACGCCACGCCGGTCCCCAGGGACCGGCCGTAGACTTTTGGTTCATGCTACACCGCCGCGCGCGTTGGTCCTTGCGTACTGATTGTGAGACTAAACATTTCGTTTAGGCGACATGGGTTTTTGTTCAATCAAAGCTTTCAGAACAGAAATATAACATTTTAACAAAAATTAATGTAGTTTTTTAAGGATTCGTTAGTTATCTTCCGTTTATAGTTCACCCATCGCGCATGGCCCACTTGATGGCCGAGTGTGGCGTGAACGGAACGGCAAGCAAAATAGGCTGGGCGTTTAACGTCTTAATATTATTTCAAAAACTTAACTTTTTCAAAATAGTGTGCTATATTTATATAGTTCTCAAAAATACAAACCTATGCTGTTTAAGCAATGTGCAATCTCCACCTTCTGTTGAGTCCAAATTATAAACGTACAAATAACCCTCAGCACTAGCCACCAGCAACCTAAGTACTTTCTGTACGCTGTAAAATATATTTTAGGAAATAATATATGTACATATATATATTTTTCTGTAAGTATACACATAATTGAGCTTACACTGTAATGGCACAAACATTTTTTAGCCCTTGAAATGGCAAATGGACACTAGCAAAGGCACGTCCTTGATTGAAAACATCAGTTACTTGTGAAGGTAAATAATTAGCTGATGCCGACACAGCCTTTGTCAAATATCCCATCCACGTTTGTGATTCTTCTGTTGTTTGTCGTAATCTATAATAATAAAATAGATTTTAATTGTAATGGTACTTTTATTTATACAAATACAAGCTAATTACATACGCTTCCTTTGGTTCTTCCAACTTGAAAATATGCACTGTTTCTGTATTACTTGAGCAACAAAGGAATATAGAGTCCATACTAAAAGCAAGACTGCTTATAGATACGCATCTTTTAACTCCACGACGAAACTCAAATAGTTTTGTACCATCATGAACCTTCAGAGATATAAAGAACCTTCAGCAATGCATCTAAATTTAGGAACTGAACAAACAATTAATACCATATGAACAGTTACAACTTACATGAAAAACTCTAATTACAGTACCCTTCTCCGAAGCAGTAGCTACTTTGGTACCATTAGGACTAAATGCAAGTGCTGCTAATGGACTGTCATGTGCAGGAATCATAGTTTTAGCTTGCTGTAATTCAAAGAAATGTATATATTTAAATACATGACCCTTGATTTTATTAAGATCTTTTACAACACTTACAAGATTAATTGCATCAAATATTTGAACTTCCCCAATTGTATTTGAGCCTGGATAAGCTAAATAGCAATTATCACTATTTATAGATAGTGTACACAGGCCTGCCAAATTAGGTGGAGTATCACGAATTGTGTGTAACACTTTCATGTCCCTTATATTATGAATATACAATGACTCTTCCAGACATACTACTAATCTCTGCAAATTGACATTATTGTAAAATTTCTGTAATTTATGCAATTTAATAGAATTATATTAGTAAAATATATATAATACTTTTTATCAGAA
>NW_017100150.1:529165-529828 GCF_001263275.1 Habropoda laboriosa
TTATCAGAAATCCGCTTAGGAGAAAATTGTACTTATTATACACATTTAATGTATACTTTTATGATTTGTATTGCATTAAAATCTTTATATTAATTCAAAATTTTATCGCTATTTAATTATTGGATATTCAAAATCAATTAGTTACTTAAGACTATTAAGGAACTGTTACATTTTATAACATATTTTCGTTACTTTATTACACTATTTCTCATTTTATCCTTTTGTGTTTGAATTTATCATGCATTACAATGTCAAAAAATGCAAATCCACAAACAAATATTTACATTTTAAAATTAATCAAATAATAATTTAACTAGATGTTAAGATTTAACTTGTGCATACAATCCTCCACACTTGAAAAATAATTCCGAAATAGCCAATTTATTTTAAACTTTCAGGGGGAACTCATGATTGTAATGAATGCTCTTTTAACGAGATTAAACCCAAATTGCAGTCACAAATTGCAAGTATAGACACTTTATTAAATATTAGGGACATTTGCTTAACCATTCCTGTAAAAAATTGCTTTAAATATTACAATTTGAATGTCGTTAAATTGAAATGATTTATTTTTTGTTTAGTGAATGTTTATGATAAGATGAATAAAAAATCTTTATATATACAATAATACAATAAAATAATTTTATTTTAAAGTGAACTATT
>NW_017100150.1:530023-530353 GCF_001263275.1 Habropoda laboriosa
AAAACGTTCATTATCATGGCATATGTTGATTTACAACAAAATTATGTAAGAAATAAAACAGTTACTTTGTAATATAAATCCAGTTTGCTTTCTAATGAATATGAAGGAAATAACATTGCTTTATAATGCATGTGCAGTATTGAAAACTTCTGTGCTAAATTACACATAAAAGATTATTTAAAACATTGCAAGAAATAAATGCAACAAAAAAAATGATACATTGCTCACAATAACTTTGTATTTATAGTATTGTTGTTATTGTCAATTTTTATGTACTGATGTTACAATAAAATATCTTCATCAAATATTTTATTTTTTTTAACTATATTA
>NW_017100150.1:530709-531360 GCF_001263275.1 Habropoda laboriosa
TCGTGTAAATTGTCTTGCAGTTTTCATGTCAAATACAAGAGGTAATTTTCACTGTAATTTACATATTAAATATTAATAACGAATTTATTTAGGAGCTTGCATAAATTTCATTCATACTATACCTTAGTAGAATAGAAATTTGTTTTTATAAAAAACAATTTAATATGTATTGTAAATATTTAAGTTTAATCCTATTCAAAATGTGTTTATCCTAATTACAACCTTTGCTTGTTGAAACATATTATATTGTTATTTATCATGCAATTATTTATACTATTAAATTTGATATCTTCTTTCCTAACAAATTTTATCAATATCACATATATGCATATTGCAAATGAAACTAAAAAGCTATAACATAGTTCTTTAAAGGATTTTTTTCATCTTAACATAATGTATTAGTATAATTTATTCTAACTAAATTAAATAAATTTAAAAAACAGTTCAAATTTATATAAATTAGTTACTTTTCATAATTCCTTAATTTTACTATTCATAATTAATGTCATAATGTAAGGGAAACTTACTGCTCTATTGAGTTTCACAGCCAAGATAGTATTAGAATAACTATAATGACAAATTTCAGTACCCTTCCTAAAGTGACAAACTTTGAGTTTACGAGGTGATCTTAAACTAACCACCGCCACAAGA
>NW_017100150.1:531560-532913 GCF_001263275.1 Habropoda laboriosa
GGAAAATTGTTAATATTTTTTTAAATGTATTAAAATTTTTTACCATTTTCATATATTTTTTCAAGATGGTCAACAGCGCTTAAAGAAAAAAGTTTATAGCCTGCTTTTGATCCTATTGCCAAAGATCTGAAATAAATTTGGTTTCCATATGAATGAAGTATTATTAACAGTGCATAGAACTTCAGAATATCTCAAAATCACATTAAAAAAATAAATACATTAACAACTATTAAAAATTTACTAAGAATGAGAAATATATACATAACATTACATTTCAATAAGAGATCTACAATATGAATAATATAGATTAAGTAATAAGGAAATATTAATTCCTTGTTTGAAGGTAACTTGAAATATCAATGAAAAATAAAAACAGTAGAAAGACTAAAAAAATTATATAGTAGAAAATATAGTACGCATAAAAACTTTTCTGATATACAGCGTAATCAAATTGAATCATTGCTGTGTCAGTAATACGCAATTAATAGGTAAAAGGCGATGAATAACATAGAGAACGGAAACATTACAAGAATTGTAACAACGTATGCTTTAGTAAACATATCGAAAATACGAAAATATTACTACACATAATTGAAAAAGAAAAAATAAATTACTACATACAATTATATATTTAACTTTCTCCATAAAATGAAATTATTTGAGTGCTTAATGAAGTAAAAATAAGGTTAGGGAACAAAGGACGACATCCTCGGTTTAATAGTCGAGAGTGCGACACTTACGTGCAATCCTGATTGAAGTTAACAAAGAAAACACGACTTGGAGGATCAGTAGTCTGATTTGCGAGGTTCATTAGTCCTGATATACTGTATTTGAATCCTTGCGTCAATACATCCACGTTATGCACGAGATTTTGCATAAATCGCACGAACGGTGCGCGTAAGAACAACTTTATCCACTTCTTTCTTAATTTCTTTTTATATCCTTTTCTTTCTTTGTTTTTATTACCTCCCTTTATCTGTCTCTTTTCTTTCTCGCACGTACGTTAATACAAATACACGCACGCGCACGCTTATACAAGATTTGTGAACAGATGTCGAACCTGACGTCCAATGATTCTTATAAGTAACTATATGGTACGTACAGTATACTGCTTAAACTACCGTCGTTCCATATATTGAACAGCTGACAATCTCTGTTGAACTCAAGGAACGATGAAATTGAAACATCAAATTTTACTTCATATATTTCGTTGTCATAACAACTAATGTGAAAAATCACATATCTCTTTTACATTGTCTTTCAATAATGAATTTGATGTGTTCATTATTGCATTTTTATTAAATCATTTCATACTTTTTTATATTCCATATAATAAATTATTTTTTAAAATTA
>NW_017100150.1:533147-533636 GCF_001263275.1 Habropoda laboriosa
GTAAAATTATAATTTATAATTAATAATTTCATTACAAAAATATAGAAGTGTTATGAATAAAAATAAATTTAGTAGTTAAAAAAGAAAAAGATTAAGCAAGAAAGTCAAAAAGAATAATAAAAAGAAATATTGTTAAACTATTTTAGAACAAAAGAAATAAAAACTAAATGTAATCAGAGCATTAAATGTTATTCAACATTTAAACAAATTGCTTTATATTAGAAGAGCTAAAAGAAGGCTGTAAAAAGAATCCCTTTAAAGATAACATAATGTTCAAAAAGCTTGTTAAAATTAGTTAAAATTCCAAATGATGTTACACTATGCAAAAAGAAAATAGAAAAGCATGTTTACAATGTAAATTGTATATTATTGCATAAAACTTATATTATGACAGCGCTATTGTAAAAAGTGATTGGATTTTACTTGGAGGTTTATGAAGTTACGTTGAAATGTAATATATTTTATGTATTTATATCTAAAGATAAATCA
>NW_017100150.1:534054-536929 GCF_001263275.1 Habropoda laboriosa
AAATACTCGGTATTTTGATTATATATTTTAGAATAAATAAATTATAGTTTCATTAAAGTTTCATTAAATGTTTGTTTTTCACGTTTTTGTTAACTTTGTTTTTATGCGAATCATTTTGTAACTCATTGTACACAGAGCTTCATCGATTTTTGCCGAATCCCTAGAACTAACACAAACGCACAGCGGTGGTGGCACTATGTGATATGGTGTACGATGCGTGCGATGACGAATAGCGTACGATGCCATTTCACATAGAATCATCGTTGCTGTGCATGTGTTTGTTCTAGAGATTCGGCAACAATCGATGAGACTGCAGTGTATATGCATACATGTATTTTAATTTGTGAGTGTGATACAAATATAAGTTTACTTTTTAACACCGATACTGAACGTAAATATGAAGAATTAACGAAGAATGATAAAGCTTTCGTGACAGTCTTCTGATAATTATATCTATACTTTGGTATTGCCTGCATGATATTCCGAAAGCATTCAGTAGTGCTACGACAGCGGTAGCGGTAGTATTAAAGATGAATGAGTAGATCATTTGGTATGAAAAATATATTAGTTCTATCAATATTTAATATTTTGTGTTTATAATTGAAAAGTATGAAGCATGAAATAAGAAATAAATAACTACCACAATAATTAATATTTTACGTTAACATCATACTGGCTGGTTGTACTGTGATTTTAAGCATTTAAATTTGCTGAAATCCGGAAAATATGGATATGTTTAATCTTCATCAATTTGTTGTGGCAGCAATAAAAAATCTTTTACAATTTCAACGCATTAAAGAGTAAGATATAATAACTAATATTAATTAACAAATGTTAACCTGTTCACGTTTGATACTTTATTAACTTGCTTAATTTTTGCAACTAGTGAAGGAATGGCTGTTTAAATTAATGTGTAATACTTTTAGAAAATTAATTAATAATATTTAATTTTTGCATGATGACCTATATATATTTTTAATTATGTACTTTAAGTTTTATTTTTGGTTGTAGTGTTTTCTGTATTATAGTAGGTTTTATATATTTCTAATGTAGCATGTTACTGTATATTGTATTACCCTTGTATGCCTGTATGAAACCTAAGAAGTTTATTTTCTTATGTAATGCAACTGGTTTTAACACTTTAACATAAGAAATGTAAGAACATGCATAAATGTTATCTAGTCGAAAGGTAGGAAAACTTTATTTGTAAATATTATTTTGTTTCAATAAATTAAAAAAAAAGATTATTCCCTGCATTTTTATTTTCATTCTATTTAAGTAAATTTCTTGTCTTGTATTTTTCAATTTCCTCTTATTTGCTAGAATAATTAAAACTTTGCATGTATTGGGTATTTTAATTGGGCCTATTTAAATGGAATGCATTACTGATCTGCTTGTAAATGGACAAAGAAGTTATTTTCAACAAGTAATATTACCTATGGAACATCCAAGTGGTATTTTATAACATGTGGAATATGTCTGTTACCTTCAAATGTAGACTGGCAAGTATGTATTGTATGTATTTGTTTATTAACATTTATGTAAATAGTATGAACTTTTGAGTTTCGAAGCAACCTAAAATACTTAATTTTATTTATTATTTGTATATATTTGTAAAAATATATGTTTATTGTGCTATTGTTATATTATTTACTTATTTTAATATCAAATAAATTACAATTGATTATGTATATTTTTAAAAATTACTTTGTTTTGAACATATACATGTATACATACCCATAATGTACAGTTACTCGCAAAATCAACCATACACTTATGTAAGAAGTGAAAATTGTTGGGAAAATGAATACAAAACTTCATATTTGTGAACAATAGTACGATATACATATGTGACATTGGTATATTTTAATGGACAATTAATAAAAAAAATTAATGGACAATTTGAAAAAAGATGTTAAAAATTTATACTAAAGATGTGAAATCCACATCATGATTTGAAAAGCATTTTGGATTTCAATTTTTTAAGCTTCATGGAAAAATAATTAATTTTTATATTTGTTTCATAAAGCAAAATGTATTATACCCAATGCAGTGGTCATCACATTAAAAGTAAAACATTATGATACTTTCTTCTTAATTTCTACATAGCTATTTGATTCTCTTAGAGAAATGTATGTTGGTATTAACTTTTTGTTGCTTTGATAGTATATTAGATGAAGAAAGTTAAAATATTATACAAAATTTGTATTTAGTAAACATTAGTCTCATAAATTAAAACTAAGGTTAGTATTAAAAGCAAACTCTATCTACTACCTGCCTTTTTCATATCTTGACTATAATCTGCGTTAGTATAACTAAATGTGATAAGACAAAGGGTTATTACTGTAGAAATGCAGTAATTTATGCTTGTTTTAAATTTAGATTTATGTTGACTGTTATTTTATCTTGTTTCATTGCAAAAGTTATTTTTTCAATTTTTGGATGTATAGAGTAATAGTTTTGTTTTTATTTTATTCTTCTCAAAGTAAAAATGTTATTAGAATAACTATATTTTAATGATATTTGATAAGAATACTATGAATCCATTGTTTAAAACAAAGAATTGATGAAAATACATTTTATTAACAATATTTATGCTAAAATACACAAATGTAGTTACAAAATTTCCATTTATCAAAGTATGTAACCATTTACTCATATTCTGTGACTTGAACTGTAAGAATATAGGAAATTGACATCTAGAAACAAATATGTAAAGATTATGCTCAACAAATGATTGTGTGTGATTTTAAAATTGTATTAGTTATCTATAGTACAAGAAATACTTAAAAGAAAAGTTAATTATATAATATGGCACTCATTTAATTTTACATAATATTTGAATTTTTTAAATTATAATTCAGAGTATGTACAT
>NW_017100150.1:537065-540785 GCF_001263275.1 Habropoda laboriosa
TTAAAAACTTAAAAATTAAAGTAATATATTTTGAAGAATTATTATGTGTTATTCTTACAAAAATATGGAATTGTTTGTTCGAAACAAACCCTGAGTGCTATTTACAATTTGAGATTTGCAATGACAAACTATTAATTGAATAATATAACATAGATATGAAATATTAACCTATCTATCATTTAAAAATGAAATTTTTAAATATCTGTATCACAAATTTACTGTTTAAAATGTTTCAGTTGCTTGACTAATTTTATAAACGCGCGCACACACATACGCGCCACACACATTTTCTCTCTGTAGGTAGTATCATAAAAATATTGGTTGTAATAATACCCGAATGTTAACTGGTGTAATTTGATCCCAACTCTGCAAGAGTTATGAGCACATTGCTATAATTTCTATTCAGTGCTAGCACAGCATTTCATATAACTATTTATAAGGTTTAATTAATGAACGAATCTGAACATAATATGAATTTTATTGCTTGTTAATTTATTGTAGTTCTAAATAAACTTTTGAGGCTTTCATAGCCTGCATTGTTTGAAGTTACTGGAGGCTTTGGGGTTTGAGCGGTATTCAATGGTTCTTGAAATTCAACATTTCGCCAACATTGTAGATAACTTCATCAGGGTTCGAAGACACTTTGGACTTGTGCGTATAAGCACATTGTGTCACGTCACGGATCATTGGCTACCAATCAGGTGTTTTTTTAATTGTTCAGCTGACCAACTAAAAATTTCATTTATACAGTTCTTCCATTGTCACTAGTTAAATAAGAAGGAAGAAAGAAAATAAAAAGATATAGTAAATAGTTAAAAAGTAAGAAGGGAAGAGAAGTGAGTTCAAATAAAATGTTTCAGTTACTTGTATGTAAAATTTATAATAGTATAGGAATTATAATCCAAAAAAAGTATTACAGGCTTTTCATATAATGAAATAGATAAGGAATGAGAGATTATTTTCATTCTTTTTGATAGAATTTCCTTCTTTGAATACGCAGTCTCTAGAACACCAATGTATTATGCCCTTAATAATTTCTAAAGAAACTGGTTTGTGTCTCGGATATATCGGAATATTCATTGTTATACGGACTGCATCACTATGTTGTTCTCTATTATTCTTTGATTTTATTATAACTCCTATAAGTCCACAGTTTGAGTAGTAGAAATTTCTGAGTACTTTTTTATTGGACCATTAGTCAGAAATTTAAAACAATTTCCCTTAGATATTGTTGGTGACCGGATCATTCAATTGATTTCTGATATGGTCCAATCGTCTGATTCTCTTGGTATTTTATAGAATACTGGCGACAAAATACAGAATGCTATTTCATTATTCTCATAAAAATCAGTTTTAATAAATACAAATAAGTTATCTCCATTATTCTTAAATAATTGTGTCGAATCGCACAGCGTCATCGGCTACAAAATCGTACCGACTTCGTATCGTTCATCTGCACTGGGCCTAATAGTTAATAACGCGATCAATTATTTTATACAAGGTGATCTATTTTAATGTATATGCTTATATTTCGCAAATTACTTTAAATTGGAAAACTTGCTTTTGGAGACTAAAAAAGGTGAAAGGAGTTACTGGAGACGTTTAAGGTCATTTGAAGGTCAATTAAATTTTTTTCCATGACACATGGTATATTTTTTTCTATAGAATGGTGAAGCGTAATCGAACGTGTTCAACGACCGTACGTGTTACATGATTTTATTGAAAAATGTGGAAACAATATATGATACAACATCTGATAACATTTATAAACTTGTTTTCTCTGCACTTCAGTAATTCAGTAATGATTTAAATAGTATACGTTTAATATCAAACTTGA
Source organism: Habropoda laboriosa (assembly GCF_001263275.1). Taxonomy (NCBI): domain Eukaryota; kingdom Metazoa; phylum Arthropoda; class Insecta; order Hymenoptera; family Apidae; genus Habropoda; species Habropoda laboriosa. Next base: position 538,903 of record NW_017100150.1, read on the forward strand.
AAATTTGAATGATTTATTATATTTTCCAACCTAGATTTATAAGAAACAAATATTCTAGATCAGAAAATGAAAACCTAATTGAAAACTATTTTCTTTTGTAATGAGGAATTTAAATATTACATATGTACAAGGAAATAAATAAAAATAAATATTAAAATGAGATAAATTATATTATAAAATGTGTTAAATTCTTACAGAGTAAAATGGATGAATCCTCGAGCATGTACAAACGAAGCATATACACCTACTTCTATAGAGCATGTAGCAAATGTAGCTACTCATGGAATTTGGGTTTTACCATCTGTCATAGGTAGCTTGGAACTTATTCGTCGTTCTACAACATGGGCACAATTAATATCAGCTTATGTATATGGGACATCTTTAATTCTTGTTTTTACAGTATCAACATTTTTTCACAGTGTACATTATTGCAATAATAACAGGTATTTATTATTGTGTATTTTAAGCAATGTTAACTTGTGTGTACTTGCTACAGTTTTTTGTTTATGAAGTAAATGTACTTTAAGTTTACAAAATTAGCATTTTTCATATTAAATTATATTACAGACAACTTAAGGATGCATTGCATCGTTGTGATCGTGCAATGATTTACATTTTCATTGCTGCCAGTTATTTTCCTTGGTTAAATCTAGATTATTTCTTGGATGATGAATTGTTATTTGCAATGCGTTATGCTGTTTGGGTTATGGCAATATTGGGTATATTGTACCAACAAATCTTCCATGAACGATATAAAATGTTAGAAACAATTTTTTATTTAGTTATGGGAATATGTCCTAGTATTGCAATTATTAATGTTGTAAGTAAAACATCACTGTGGTTAATAAATAATCATTATAAATTATTAAGAAATTTATATATCAACACTTACAGCATAATTATTATAACATTGCTGAACTAAAAATGGGAGGACTTCTTTATATTTTTGGCTTGGTATTTTTCAAATCTGATGGAAGAATACCTTGTGCACATGCAATTTGGCATCTTTTTGTTGCAATAGGAGCTGGATTTCATTATTATGCCATATTATGTCATATTTTTCCTGCAGCTGGTTCTCCAGACAACTTAATAACATCAGATGTGCCATCATTACCGAAATTGTTAAAATCTCATATTGAAGAGTTGTAAAGAGAAATTTTTTAATGTTAATTTCTCATGAAGTAAAAATTGTACAATTTATAAATTGTATTTATAAATTTCAACAAAGAGAAATTAGGTTTTATGAGAATGTAATATATTTAGAAGGTAATTATATTAAGTACCTGAGGTGTATATAAGAATTACATTTACAAAATGTGGATGTTTATCAGAATACTATGAAACACGATGGTGGCAAAAGATATTAGTTATGACGAAATTGTTATTTAAAATGTGAATTTCTATGTATTTGTACAAGAAAAATAAGTTTTAGATATTTTAATAGCTTGAGAAATTAGATATAATAAATTAATCAAATACAGCTGTCCTAGAATGGTACCTAACATCATAGCATATATTATTTATCTAAAACAGTAACAATTATTTTTTAATAATGTTGAATAGTTTTTTATAGTATATAACCTTTTATAAAGATGTCTTTCTATTGTAAAGTATAAACTAAACTAATACATCCTGTAATCAATATGATAATCATTTAATGGGTGAACAAAATTGACTGTTTACGATGAATTTCTCGTATTTACTAGAATACTGTGCCAAAATTTGTATTTATATGCAAATTGTACAATTTACATAATATTAAAATGAAAGCATATGTATGCATTTTTCTGAGTTTGAAACAGTAAACGATATAAGAAAATTGATAAGAAAAATTATATTTTCATTTATTTTTCTTATAAGATGTTACAATTGTGAAAATGTCA
>NW_017100150.1:540900-563406 GCF_001263275.1 Habropoda laboriosa
AGGTAATTGTTATTCCTATTCTTTTAATGTAATTATTTTTTCGCATGTTCTTATTTTTATTTTTTCAATTTATTATATGACAAACAGATGTGATTATAACCAGTACCATTAATATTGTAAATTAACAAAACAATAGGTAACCATAATATTTTGTGCATTATCAAATTTTAGATTTATTGCCTTCTTGTTCCATTTCATTTGTATCGGATTTACACTCTAGACCTTATTAACATATGATATGTCTGACTATTTATAAACAAATTTTACATTTTGTAAATTTAGGAATATAAATAGATTTATAAATTTTATAAATTTAATAACTTATGAATGTAATGCGATTCAAAATATATATTTTCTCTGTTACGAATTTCATTCCAAATTAATTATCCGAAAATTGAGCAAAAATTATAAAATTGTATGGTATTTAAAACATTTAACACGGGTGACGGCGATTAGCGTTAAGGTAGGATTCTCGTGTAACAGGTGCAAAAAAATCGTTTTTTTTTACATAAATCAAAAGTATAACACTTTAGAAACATGCGCCTAACATTTTTTAGTTGAATTCGGGAAAATAACGAAGTTAGAGTTGGCTTAGTAAGACACGCCAGAGGTCGGCGATAAGTTTTTATGGAGTGTCACAATAGTATGTCGGTGATGTTTATGAAATACAATTTTGAGATGGACGGATAACGTAATAATGGTACACACATGGTATCGTTGTTTATATTTGAAGACTATTTAGAAAAAAAAAGGGGGAAAATTGGAGGACACGGTCAATTGACGGACGCGTTGATAAAAAAAATTGACAAAGTACTATGACTTGCAATCAGAAGAAATCCGAATTCTGCGAGTGGTATAAAAAAAGCTGTATTAATCACATATTATCACATGTATTCTACTAACGAAAATTCGCAACACCACTATTGTTCATCAGGAACCGCAAATTGGTGTAAATGAAGAGTTGCAGAGACAACAGGAAAACTTGGCGAATTTGAACATCAACCTGGTTTTTCCAAACTCTAAAGCTTCAGTGCAGCCATTTGGCGTCTGGCTCCAAAGTTTCTTCATTGCGATGTGAAAACAATCGAAATTGCAATATTTAATGAAGGTTTTTATGCAATCCCTAAAATAATGACACTGGATATTGTGATTGGGCAACATTGTAAAAATATTGCCGATTCTCACAACGAGATACCTCTAGCAAGAGCAGAGCGTTGTAGCTTGGAAAGAACAAAAGCAGCTCGTACTGCACGAAGAGAGAAAAAAACACATCAGCAGGACTTGCTCAAGGAAGAGGAAGATTCATTTTATGGTTCAGGCATAGAATACCAAGTCTCTAATCGAATTATGTTACCGAATTCAAAAACATAAACTGTAAGTATCTTGAAACTTCGTTAAAACTTTAAACGCGTTTCTTTCGAAACCATGTTTTTTAAATTGGCTGTCACGATAACTCAATATCTAATTGACAATGCTTGTTCTATTTGTTATACATTTCTCTAGGGACTATACCTTTGATTTTTATTTTACTTTTTATTTATGATATTCTTTTAATCAATATAAGCTCAACATATCCACCGAAGAAAGTAAATTTTTGTTCGAAACCGTACAACTTGTCTAATATTTCATAATTTTTGCTTGAAATATAGCCCAAGCACACACTATCTACATAACTTTAAGAAAGCTTTTTCATTTTTAAATTCTGACGATTGCAACAAGTGCTACACTGACCGCCAACAATGATTTCATCCTCGAAGAGAATAAAGACAATTGCGTACAATTTGATGTAACAATGGAAAAAAAGTAAATAACCAAAATTGCTTGTGTAGTCTATGAATGTATCTATGTACTCGCAAACAAATAGTCTTGTATTGTTAATAGTTTTCTAAAAAAGAAAAATATATGTAGAAGAATCGTTCGATTTTACTGCTGTTAGACGAAAATGTCCGTTTAAAGGAGGGGGATCGTATGTGTACAGAAATCTCGTGAATTGTAGGTGATCCGTTCCTTTATTTCGACAGGTCAAATGACGTTATTGCTTTAGATGAAAACAGTAACCAATCATAAACACATTTCGCCACTTTCGGCGTATGTCCCGTATTCACAGATCGGAGTACCGGATTGTAGTCTTTGTATTCCGTGTTGAAAGTGTTAAATATTAACCCTTTGCACTCGGAATTCTAACTGTGTTGGTATTGTACATTCTTTACGTACATATGCTTTATGGATTATTCTCTAATTACAATATACAATTATACGAGGACAACATGCATCTATTTCTAAAGATTTCAGTTACAAGTGTATGGTTTTGAGCAAGTCCAGATTGTTTGGGCCAGAGCGATAGAGATACATATAAACGAAGTGTTTGGACCGAGCACTTGAGTTTATAACGTGAACGAAGAGTGTGTGGCCACTCAAGATATCAGAGATTATACAGTTTGTTCAAACCTAGTGAAAGAAAGCGGACGAGTTATTTTTGTGATATCTGTGGTAGAAAGCCCGGGCAATTGTTTCAAAAGACATCACATCTTAAAGCAGTATAAAATGTAAATATACATTAATAAATTAATATATAAATGATCAAATCTAGTGTTTCTCATTCATAGCAAACAAGTAATCCTAAATATTTCCTCATAAATTCTGTTATCAATTATCGAGTTGACGAAAGGAAATGTTAAAATGCTTCCACAATGTAAAGGGTTAATAATAATTAAATATAATCTTAACACGTTCGCCGGATGCCAAATAGCCTTTGCAAACCCCTATTTCTGAGTACAGGGTGCACCCCGAGAGTCAGAGATCGTCCAAAACTTGCGTAACTATGATTTATCACGGTCGTATGGTCTTCTGAAGATCGATTGCGCACACGCCTCACGACTCGGGATATTTAGGTTTTATGATTAAATTGGTGTAGTCTAATCTCGATGTTACAGTTGAATGTTTTTATTGAACCAAGAGTTTTCGTTTGACGAACAAATTTTTAGTTCTAGTTTCTGACTGAAATTGCAAACGCGATGCGTACTCTTTAATAGTACCTCTCTGAAGGAAGGTATCCTGGTTGGAATTTAGAGTTTTTAGATGAGACGAGGCGTCTGTCGCTATTAGAAAAGTCACTCGTCGCTAGATCGAAATCTAATCAACTTTGGGAATGTGAAGATTGCTTTTGAAGCAATTAACTCTTCGCAAAGCTTTTCCTAATATAGCCTGTAGATTTATTGTTTCTTTCGTTGTTACATTTCAGGAATGAAAGATTTTCGTTTTGCAAACGTTTGAAACGAGTATGAGTATGAAATTTCGTAATTGGTTTGGAGAGCTGATCTTTGTCTTCAGCTTTTACAAAATTTACACGAAGTGCAGAAGATGTTTCTACAGTTTGGCGTCGGCAGACTTTATTGTATTACAAACATTTGTGTAAATATTGGGTACACATTTTGATTCAATACGGGCGAACAGTTCCAGCTTATAGCTAACGGTAAAAACGACTACAGTTATTGCTGCATATCTTAAGTAATTTAAGATTCCTTTCCTCTTTTCTATGCAAGTACTTTTCAGCGGCTATCCTGGTTACTACTTCGAGATTCTGTCAAATGTCTTCCAGACATTCACTGATTTCTTTTAGTAATTGGGGTGTAAGATGTTCTCGTGTGTACAGCGTGTTAGGGAGAATATGTGTAAAGTTTATGCGATTATCTTGTATAATTTTGTCTGTTTCTTTATTATTTTTAAATTTAGAATTTCGTTTGGTGGTAATGGAATCTATGCAATCTGCCGTTATAATTATTAATGGTTTGGCGGTGAGTATCAAGGTTCAAGTAGGATTAGATGAGCAGATGATGATCATTTCTAGTGGGGGACTGATTACTATCCATCAGTTGCCTGAATGGAGTTGAATCCATATACTTTGACGGTTGCTAATCATTCGTACCGCACAGATCTTGTCGTTTAATTCGCTTACAGTATTTTTAATAATACAGGGTGTTCCAGAAATCGTGGTACAACCGGGCAGGGGGTGATTCCTCGTGAAAAATAAGTCGAAAGTACAGAATAAAGTTTTCGCATATGAGGCTTCGTTTCCGAGAAAAACAACTTTGAAAATCTATCCGGTACACGTGTACTAACTGTAAGTTTGGACTTAACGGATCTGTTATTGCTACTATCATAATTACTGTTATGCCGCAGTATTAGTTTCTTTTATTATGTATTTGATTCGAATAATTTCATAAATAAAGTTAAGACTATGTATTGATTTTTAAAATTTAATTGTATTATGAGTATTTTTTAGTTCTTAAAACGCCGAAACAGTGTTTCCTTTTAGTTCTTCAATACTCCTATTATCTCTGGAATATATTTAATGGAAGCGAATAATGATATTGCCCATATTTATAAATATAAACACGAGTAGAAACAGATAAGTCCAAACTTACAGTTAGTACACGTGTACCGGATAGATTTTCAAAGTCGTTTCTCTCAAAAACGAAGTCTCACATGCAAAAACTTTATTCTGCACTTTCGTCTTATTTTTTCACGAAGAATCACTCCCAGCCCGGTTGTACCATGATTGCTGGAACACCCTGTATATACTAAATGTCAGAGATCGGCGACAAGGGATTGTGATTGGTTACTGCTTACCGTTTCGTTTAAAGCTGTAACGTTATTTGACCTGTTTCATGTGACCCCTGCAGACAAAAAAATCCATGTCTTACGATTCACATCTTCTATGCCGACTGGTGTCATTCACGATGAACATGTCAATATAATAGTGTTATTATTATTACATTATATTACTAACTGTTCTTATTACAATTTATTATTTAACTGAAAATAATGTACAAAGTCATTAACTTTGTCATAATTATTTTGTACTTTATAGTAAATTAATGTAACAAATGTACATAATGTGCAGTTCTTAATGCTAACACACTAAGTGAAACACATGATGTATAAAAATAAAGAAATCATGTGCAAAGAAATTTTGTCTACACCTGTATATTTGTTAATTGTATCTGGAAATGTCGTTATAAATATATTATTTAAAACTATTATATGTACAGATATATTTCCAAAAAGTATATTTATAATTATTTTTCTATCGAAACAACTACGCTGCTCAAAACAATTAAAAGATGACATATTGTAGCCATTGTGCCAATTAACATGACGTACAGTACATATATAATTTCTGGAAATTTTTTTTTTAAATAAAGTTTAATTTAAGAAATAAATTTTGAGTAAACAAAAAATAGCTGTGTGACCTCAAATAGTTGATTGCTATCGTTGAAAAAATATTTTGTTTTCTCATTTTTGTTTAATGATTGTCTTAAACTCGATGTTTTTCACAGTATTATATGAATAACATGTCAATCTATGAAGCCTACAGCACTTCTTCCTTTTCTTTTGCTTAGATGGCGTAATAGAACCGTTCATAGCAGTGATCTTCTAATTGTTTTGAGCAGTGCACTTCCAAGTCTAAATATGCATATTGTACATATGTATGTATAGCACACAACGTCTTAGAGATGTCTGTTTTACGCCTATTTTTTGAACTGAACGTCTTATGACCTGATCTGAACATCTTGAAGACGTAAATACTTATGAATCTGTACATTCTAATAACGTATAAAAATGACATCTTTAAGATGTTTCTAAAGCCAACGTATAGTGCTTCGCAGCGCTACGTTTCAAAGACAGCTTGCTTTGTAACACTGGACGTCGTTCAGATGTTTTTTGGACATTTTTAAGTTCTTACTCGACGTGTTTAAGACGTTCACAAGACGTCTGCGTGCTACCTGGGATACGATGTCAGAAAATTAATTACCTTGATTTTCGCATTTTGTGTCGTTAAGATAATCAATATATATTTTGTTTTTATCGGTTTTTATAATTGAGAAAATATAAAAAGAAACTTGTTTCTCGGATTTGTAAGCGAACAGTTGGCATCTCAGCAGTGGTATGCATATAAGTACATATTTACATTGTTAAAAGGGATAACTATAATAATACAATAATTCTTTCATGAGGATAATTGTTATAATGACAATAAATTTGTTTCATTAATTTTTAAATATAATTTGATAAACTGCGACAAAAATTTTCTGTTTTTATGTGTATGCGTAATATACATGTTTATTCGTGTTATTTAAATTTCCTTTCATATTGAAATATGCGCGTTTTTAGACTGTGTTTATGTACAACTGTGGCGAATATACAACACTTATAACAGATAATAATTCTTATTACCACTAGAGGCGCTGATCAAGAACCTTTTACTATTTGGTAGGAGTCGCATGTATATATATGTGATACAACCTAAGAGGTTATATGTTTAAATACGAAGGATAGTTTGTTGGTTTTTTAATCACTTAATTAACTTTTATTGCACACTAAAAACTATACAATTTTCCATGAATTTACTCACAACTCGTTTTTATACAATACATAGGTATTGTTTACATAATGGTATCAATGGTATAATTAGGCGATGTAGTCATATGGGCCAACAGGATTTCAATGTACGACCAACAGTTAACTCAACAAGATATCCAGATTATAAAATAATCTATAACTTTCCTTATGTTTTACATGCTTCCTTATTAAATATAATGAAGCGTAATTTCTTGCTTTTTATGGGAGCAAGTATTCCAATAACTGTAATTCTACAAATGCTAGGTTACATAACAGTGAAGACTGGTATAAGTTTTATAGCATCTGGTAAGTTCAAATAATTAATATTTTTATACAAAACATATTTTAGAACTTTGCTTATGTAAGTTATTATGATTTTAGGTTTTGTGGTACTTGGTCCATTGCAGCTCATTTGCTTATTTTGCAATAATTCGATTGGAGCTATATACCTTAAAGATAATAAAAATGTTATAATATCGTATTTAAATTATTGGGGTAAGAGAGTAGATTTATCAACTGATGTTGATGATATCATTGTTGGAAGTACTGTTCCAAGTACTGTTCCTTTATATAAAATGATACACATGAAATCATGCAAAGCAAAGTTAAAATTACATACGAAATATGGGAAAATCATTGAAGAATCAAATTATCATGATATTTTTGATAATTTTAAGTAACTTTTATTAATTTACTTAAATAAGTATTATCAAGTCATACAATATTATGTATATTTTTTTCTACAACCACCTATAATGTGCATAAGCTCTGTTTGCTTCACATTGCTTGTGTAAATCTTGCTTCTTCTTAATAACTCGACCCTGAAACATAAATTGCTAAAATTAATTTGAAAATATAATCTTATATCCTCTAAATTTGATTTCTGTGACCAAAACCATCTTTTCATAACATAATATTTGAATTAAATACTTAGATGGTAATTAGATTAAAAGTATATATATATGTATATACTTTGTTTGCAGCAGCATTAATAATCTCTGTTGCTAATACATCAGGTAACTTCTCAGTATTTCCTTTTTCTTGTGCAGTTCGAATTAGCCAATTCATGGATAGAAATGTTGCTCTATTATCATTCATTGGTACAGGAACCTACATATAACAAGATCAGCCTGGTAGAAAATCACCTTTGGATCTAATATAATGTGTTCTCTTTCTTTAGGTGAAGTATTATGATATTTTTGTAGTTGTAATATTTTAATATTTTCAAAAGTTTTATCTACTAAGCTTCTAGCCAATTGTTTTTTACCCTTCCTCATAAGATAATTTGTGAATTTTCTAATACATAAAACATAAGTAATTAATTATTTACAACAAAAGTGTAGTTTTTTATTTTATTAAAAATTATATACCTAACTAGTGAATCATGAAATGTAGAACAGGTATCAGAAGAACAAGCTGGTTTTATCGATGAATGTGCTAATATTTCTGCATTTGTATTTTTATATAATTCTTGTTGTTCTATTTTCTTAAAAGTTGGTTTAATATAGTGTGGTGGAAAAACGCTATAAAATTGGATAGCACTTGCTAAATTACATCTGTAGAAGAAAATATTTAAATATAGTCACTGTTATTTATTTTTTAAAAATATATCTGAATTTTTATTTATTAATTGATGTACATATTAAATAACACTATTTGATAATCGATATTTCTTTTAAAATAATTGTTAAATGCATTTTTGTCAAATCCGCATGTAAACTAAATATATACTGTTATAAAGGTTATGTGATTAATTTTTGTTGATTTTCGAGAAAAATAATATAAGTTAGTAGCTAAAAACGTGTATATATAATTAAAAAAATTGTAAGAATTACCTTAAACCGTTTAGAAATAATGAATCAAATGTTCTTCTCAGGATCATTTTTTTATGTTTGTTTTGTAAATTTTACGTGAAAGTGACAGAGTATCAAACGTAACACACCTATGAATGGTTAGTGACATTCAATCGCATACACAGTGGGATGTAACTACATATGTATGTACATAAATAAAAAGAAATATATTTGAATTCCTATATATAATTTCGCTTTTTTATATTTTTGTGAAAAAAATGAAATAGAATAATATATGTTAATCACTGTAAATATATTTTAGTGCTTATCAAGAGCTAGTTCAATATATCGGCTTCTCCATAAACACTTAAAATTTTTGACAGCAATTTTTAATTCTTATAAATTTATTAATGTTCGACGATGTTGTAGATTTTCAATATTACAATTTCATTGCATCATGGTTTCATATTAAGTAATTTTGAGCAGTTTTACTTTTAACTAGGTAAAATGTTAGTCACCAAATTATTTATTATGTTAAAATTTAATAAAATTACTGTGTTAATTCATGAAAATAAGTTAAATAATGATGAAAAACATTCTTTCTCTTATAAAATTACATTTGATTATTGTCAATCTAAATAAGATAAACAGGTTATCAAATTTGAATCATTGTTAAGCTACGGAAAAAGCATGTATATTTTAAGGAGTTTTGGTATTACAATGTAATTTCTTGAAAGTGAATTTCTTTGAAATTTTGATTAATGATCGAAGTACATCTATTTACATACATCTTGAGTATATTGGGTTTAGTATTGTATAATAAATACAATGTTTTTGAACAAAACTTAATTGTAAAAGTGTATCAAAGAATGTTAAAAATAAACATCATTGTTCATTATCGATAAAATTAATTTTAAATCCCACTAGAATTTGTAAATGTTTCTATTTATGACCATGAATTATGATCATTTAAGAAAATAATTTGCTTGTAAAGTTACTACTAGCGCCTACAATGATTGAAGCGTAGAACTATAATAGTTCGTGATTTCCTTCATAGAGCCTCTAGACTTCTGAAAACATGTATATAAAACGAAAATAAATGAACAAGCAGAAGTAACTTAAAACAAGAAGTTTTTCTTAAGTTACTAAAATTTTGGTATAGATTAATGTAAATTTACCATCAGCTTTCATTCTTACTTACGCACACACATTGTATTTAATAGTACGTATGTTTGTTGTCACAGTCGTCAAATAAATAAGGAGTCCTGATAAGCTTATGGTAAGGTATACTTTTGTAATAGAAAGGGAGCTAAATTACGGTTAAAATCAAGTGTTTGAGAAAACGTAAGGTTTTTCTACACACTGTTTACAACGGAACGAAATTGCACAAATGGTGCGTTCGCTGCGAAATACATATGCTAGATTGTTAAAATCTTGCGGGAAGGTCTCCTAAAAGGAGTGCCTTTGATAAGAGGTTTTTCTCCTGGTAGTTAAATATTAAGAATCTTAAAAATGACGGAAAACCGCGGGAATTTTTCAACTGCGACTAATCAAAGTAAGTTTTAGTGTTATAGAGTTTACTAATAAGTGTATAAAAGATTTTATATACATAACCTAAGTGTTAATTTCTTTAGTGACGGGAAATCATAATTTTATCGTGCGCGTATATGACGGGAAGTCAATTTTATTGTGTGTACATGTGTACATATATAAATCTCTATTTTTTATTTTTAAGTATATATCATATTAAATTATCTATTGAATATTAATATGTAGGTTCTAGCAGACCATTTAATTTTCAACACTTGGATTTTGGATCTATTAACGATGTTCAAAATGAAATGTCAGGTATGATATTTGTGTGTCCTACATGCGTGCGCGCACGAGTGTATATACTGAAGATGCTCCAGAAGGAAATTGACAAACTTTCGTAGTATATGCAGCAGGTCATTCTGAGCCAACGAAGTCACATATACGATGGGTCTGTTTCCATATGTTAGAAATCTCCAAAAATGAGATACTATAGAATGATCTATACAAGGACCATTATTTTCTAAAATTTGGCATGTATCTTTTATTGTACTTTCTTTTTTTTTTATTTACATCTTGCAGGTGGTTTTCAAACTTGTCACTCATTATTTGTAAACATAGTTGTACTCAATGTTATAATGAATGTTGCCATTGTATTTGCAAAATGTGATTTTGTATGTCTTCACTTTTATTATTCATTGTTTATATTAGTAGCTTATGAGTTTGATTTTTCAGAATAATAACTAATAACTTTAGATTTCATGTAGTTCTATAAAAAATCCAATGGATTTAAATTTGGCAACTAGAATAGACATATGTACATGGTGAAACAGAATGGTAACAAACTCCTTGATTAGAAAGTAGTAGCTGATAGCAGTGCAGTATAATTCACAGTAAAAAACATGTAAGGCATTACTCACAAAAAATTAGAAAAGGAATTAGACTGAAGTATTTTGTTTCTTGGGTGAGTTAATGTTTGCAGCTACTTTACATTTGATTTAAATAATACTTATCTGAATACTTATGACTGTGTTCACTAATAAGAGGTCATTACTTTGAACAGCATTTGTAGAGTGTAATTAAAAACAAAACAGTTGAATAAAAACCACAGGAAAAATGAATAAACACTATTCTTTGTAGGTATGTGGCTGTAACATCTTATTTGTGTTCTAACTTTTTAACGCATGGAAATAGAGCCGTACTCTATAGGGTGCAACCGAAAAGGAGGTAATTCCTCATGTAAAAGTAAGTCAGAAATATACAGTAAAAATTTTTCGTATAAAACTCCGTTTTCGAGAAAATCGAATTTAAATATTCGTTAAGTACGCGTGCACTTGACTAGCTTAATTCGCATAATCGGATTATTCACCTCTATTTCTATTAGTCTGGATTTAGTATAGTTTAAAATAATGTAATAAGTTTCAGTAATGTTTTCATATTATTAATTGAAAAATTGATGAAAATATGGTTCTTAATGTCGCTAAAGAAGCATGAACCGATGATAAGGTGTTCAAATTCTTCACTTCCTCAAACGCTTCTATGAAATTGTTTTTTAATTCAAAACGATTTTGATTATCATTAGAATAGTAGAGTCACATTAAAGAAATAATTTATTCTAAAGTTAATAAATATTCAAACTCGATTTTCTCAAAAACAGAGCCTTATTCCTAAAAAATTTTATTCTATATTTCGGACTTACTTTTATGTGAGGAATCACCTCTTTTCTGATTATACTACAATTTCCGGAACACCATATATATGACCTTTTTGACTAAGAATGACATGTCAAATATGCTATAGGAGTTTCTTGATTTTCTTGTGGAATATCTTGTATATTATAATATAATATTCAGTATGTGTGAGTGTGGGTGTTTAATGGAATATATACATATTGTTAGTTATAATATAATAATGGATGTGTTTACTTTACAATAGAAAAGCGAAGACAATTCAAGCTTAATTTTCAAACACAAGGTAGTAATATACCATTTACCAATTCAACAAATTCATCTCTTTCTAATTCAACGGGATCTGCAGCTTGTTTGCCAATGTAAGTTATTTAATGAACAAGTGTATGTTGATATTTGAATTATGGTTTTTAATTCATACTTTTTAATGTAGTTATTGTCCTCTTTAATAATTGTAGATCTTCTCGTCCAAATTTGCCTTTATCTTTACCTAAACTACCAGTGAGACCATGTATTGCAGTTCCACAAGAATTGCCTGATAAAGCAAGGTAATAAAAATGTAATAGGAGGAATTGATTAACAATATTATGATAAACTGTAATGCATTGTATTATAGGGATAAACTACGAATGTGTCAGTCAATGCAAAGTACTGGAAAATTGCAGCTATCACCAAATGTAGTATTTGATTTCACAAGTGAAGATCTTCGAGATCTGGGAGAAATAGGGCGTGGAGGGTTTGGTACTGTAAATAAAATGATTCATAGGATAAGTGATACTGTTATGGCTGTGAAGGTATGTAACTTAATTTTATTATTAAAGTAAGTTGTAGTTTTTCATAATATTGTATCTGTTTATAGAGAATTCGTTCTACAGTGGATGAAAGGGAGCAAAAACAACTATTAATGGATTTAGAAGTTGTAATGAAGTCTAATGAATGCCCATGCATTGTGCAATTTTATGGAGCTTTATTTAAAGAAGTAAGTCAGTGAAAGTTTACAGAATATTAACTTTTCTTAACTAAATATCATATTTTGGTTAGGGTGACTGTTGGATTTGCATGGAGCTCATGGACACCTCACTAGATATATTTTATAAGTTTATTCATGAGGTATTAAAGGAAAGAATACCAGAACGTATTTTAGGAAAAATTACTGTTGCCACAGTAAAGGCGTTAAATTACCTCAAGGAAAAATTAAGAATAATTCATAGAGATGTAAAACCTAGCAATATACTGTTAGATCGACACGGAAATATAAAACTTTGTGATTTTGGTATATCAGGACAATTGGTGGACTCTATTGCACGAACCCGAGATGCTGGATGTAGACCATACATGGCAGTATGTAAAATAATGAATTGCCAAAAACATTTTTATTATTTATGTTATTTATAAATAGTATTTGTATGTATTATAATTTTTTAGCCAGAAAGGATAGATCCTCAACGTGCAAAAGGTTATGACGTTAGAAGTGATGTATGGTCACTAGGGATTACATTAATGGAAATTGCAACTGGTTATTTTCCTTATCCAAAATGGAATTCAGTTTTTGAACAACTTTACCAAGTAGTTCAAGGTGATCCACCACGATTATCTCCTAACGAAAATGGAAACCACTTTACTATGGACTTCGTAAATTTTGTGAACACATGGTAAATTTATATTTATTTATATAATTATTTAAGGAAGAGACACAGCGACCGAAATACAACAAATTGTTAGAACATCCTTTCATCAGAAAGGCGGAAGAAGATACAGTTGATGTTTCGGCTTATATAAGTGGCGTTCTCGATAACATGTCTCTCAGGGGATTGACGCCTTTTACTACTAATCGGCATTAAATCGAAAATATGAGTAATATACATTTGTACCTTACTTTCTATAATTTTTCAAATCTTAAATTTGATTACTGTAAATGAGTAGGTTATTTGCACTCAGATTTAGTGTAGGTAGTAAAATTAATCAATATCGATCATTGTCGATAATAAATCATTTTGTGTAGAATTATATTATCATGTCCCAGAGTTCTTATATCTACATACATACATATATACAGTATGTTCGGTTTATCTCAGAACACGGAAGTAAGCGTTACTCGATGTACACCACGGGGAGGTTACTCAGTTGGACAATGTTTTGGAAACATTAAAAAACTGCGATTTTATGTTCCGGCAATGCCATACCAGTAATAGCATTATTAAAAATATCTTTATCTCTTCCCGCGGTGTACATCGGGTAACGCTACTGCCGGTGACATGTAAAACTTGGAAGTTGATATCTCGATAATAATTTACGTAAAAGCCATAAGTATACAGTGTTCTGAAAATGTCTCGATGTCAGCTATAAGAATACATAATCAAAAATATATGTTTGCATTTAAAAACTTAAACATGACCTTTACAGAGCTTTTCAAGGTCATTGGAAGGTTAAAAAAATATCAGAACAATATGTTGCCCTTTATACCCTACAACTTTCGTCAGAAACATTTTTTTTTATCATTCGTAGTTTTCAAGATGCTTCCGTGTTCTGAGATAAACGGGACATACTGTATATGTACATATGTATATATGATATATATATATGGTAATCGCTATACATATATAGCGTATATATACATATATAGCGATTACAGGTGTTCTAATAACAAGTTGACATTTATCGAATAGTATATAGATGGAAAATTCTAAATCAGCTTTCCCATTCAGTGAAATACATTTATGAATCAAAGAAAAAAGATGCTTGTTTCATATCTTGATTAATTGCAATTATTTCCATGATGATTTTTAATAGTGATACATTTAAATAGTTTACAATTTCAAAAACATGTAATGAAATTATGATAAATATGTTTTACTTTTGTAATTTGATGATATTACAAGTAAGCGAGAAAAGAGATAAAATAATATAGTAATTCTTGTTGAAATAGGTGAGAAGGGTATATACTAAAAGTTCAGTATATTATCTTGATATACTTCCTGAATATTGTAGAGGTAATAAGAAAAAAAAAAAATTACTTTTCATTTAATTTTTGCTTTTTCTCCTGTCAATATATATTTAAAGTTATTAAATAGGTATAAAGAATAGTTTTATTTTATTTAGTTTAGTATTATGAGAGGATTATTACATTAGTAGAAATTGCAATAGTGTTATAATAAAATTGAAACATTTTTCTTTACTTTTACGTTACTATTATGAAAAACATGTTTGTTATTCCAGAAAAACAGCAAAATCATCATATTGAACGGAAATTGTCTTGATTTTTATAACAATATGGTTCCTCTGTTACAATAAATATGTGTGTACATGAGCAAATAAGAAACACACACAATAAACAATGTATAAAATAAATAACATATAAATATAATTACGTATTTAATATATGCATGCGTATATAATAATGTAATTTTTTAAAACAAATTTAGTATCGTAAATTTTATAAAAAATTTTGAAAAAATACAAGCATTTGAAAAATTCGTCATATTTTGCAAAGAGCAAGAGAAAAATATCTTAACTATAAAAATTTTACTCTTTTATACGTGAAGAAGATGGTGGCTGTCAGCATAAGTTTTTATCACATGGTAAAAGTAACACGAGATAATCACATCTACTTATTCAAATACAGTTTTGTGAACGATAAAAATTTTAATAAATAAATTGATTCAATTTTTTAATGATTTTTCTATGAATATACGAGCAAAAAAATTCCGTGTACTTTTTTAAATTTTCGAGTTACTTTGATGAATATAAATGTACGAAAACTAGGTAATTACTATTAGAGAACATTGTGATATAAAAGAATATTAATCTTGTACATATGATAAATATTTCTGAAAAAGAACGTTTGTTTCTTTCAATTTGATTTGTTATGTTATTATCACAGAGAATTGTATTTATATATTTAATATACATACAATATGTTTAAAGGTAAATTTTAACTATAATCGATAATCTTGACGAACATGTATCTACATACGTATAAATGTGAAGTAGTAGTAGCTATATATACGTATATACATATTGTATATATACATCTGTATTATGGTACCGTTCATATGTATAAGAAGATGGCGGTAGTATGGTGCCAGTGGTTGTTAGTGACTGTAATGGCAACTTTAAAGGTAGTATTGGTATTAATTCGAATTCTTTGAAAATTTTTTTAGACCGGCTGCAAAATAATAACAAACATTTAATTTATCTATTAAGAACAACGAATGAATTTTAAGTACTTGAAGCTTTCCTTGAAATTAAGTTGTTTTGTTGTTATTTAATGAAAATGTATAATGTCCAATTTAATTCATTTTAATTTTCAAATTTTGCTAAAAAATATTATAAAATTGACAGATTTTCTCGTTTTCCCTGTAGTACTTTTGAATTGAGTGTAAAAGCGAGACTTTTCTGACAAATTGATGTGCAGTACTTATTTCGGTAAGTATTCAATTAATTACAGTTTGTGTAACTATACTTGCATGATACTTTGAAAAATAAGAAACTATGTTTCACTAGAGAAGATAAATGAAGAATGTAAATGTAAGTACTATTAAAAATAAAATAATATTTTTCTACAATCATATTTGACTATAATATACCATCTTTTGTGTTATAAATTTTTTTACAATAAAATACATTTATATGTAATAGAATCGAAATATCTTTTATAACATTCGTTATCACTGTGTTAAATTCTTTATTGCGTTGTTCTTCTCTTTGGCAATTTGTAAGAATTTTGAAAAATAATAATACTCGTTTTATAATTAGAAATAAATAACGAATTGTACATTATTAAAACTTATTATTATTACCTGATAAATATAAACAATATACTATGCTTTTTCTAGATATTTAACCATTACTGTTGATGTAAGTATTACTCTTGCTGTCGTTGCCGTTGCTTCTGTGGTAGTTGGAATCAATTGTTTTGAATATTTTATGAGAGTACCATCATTCTCCTGAAATGTATACATATGTATACACATGCGCATCTATATTTGTAACTTCGTGGGGTAGTATACTATCGTCCATAAGTATTTGGACACTTTAACGTTATCGGAAAAATATCAAATATACTTTTAAATGTAATTTTGATTGTTGTTTTCATTTCATAAGGTCATACAATGTTAATAATGAGTAATCAAGAATATACTTGAGTGTGATGTTTCTACGCAATGATTGTTAGGGTCGTTGGGCGATTGAGATATAAATATATGTATTTTTAGGTAATTCCACAATTGTTTTTCTCATATTTGACACCTCACTCTAACTTTTCTATCCATTTCATCCTATAATTTCTCGATCGGATCTAAATCGGACAATTATGGCGTCTACTGCATAATTTCGAGCTCATTATTATCCTTTAGTTGTTTCAAATAATTCAGATACACTTTTGTATTATGTTTGGGATCGTTGTCTTGCACAAAGACGAAGTTTCCGCCAATAAGTCTATTCCCCGATGGCGCTGCATGTTCTTTTAGAGTGTTCAGATACTGCTTTTTCGGAAGAATTCCATATATTTTGACTAAACTCTCTACTTTATTTACACTGAAACACCTACATATTTAACCGCAGGCATAACTAAACTGACCAGATTTTTTGAAGCTAAATTCAATACATGTTTATTGAAGAAAAAGAAAAATGGATACATTTCGTAATTGTAATGAAAGAAAATTACATTCTAATTGAATTATTATATTTAATGAATTAGAAAAAATAAAAAAATCAAACTCTCTACATTTTTATTATTAAACATAACGATTGTTTAATACTTAAGTACCTAATACTTGAATAATGGTTAGATATATTTACTTAAAGAAGAAATCGCTTTCGTTAATTCTTCATTATCTAAAATTTCTTTACAAAACTGACCACAGTTTACACTAATATTGTACTTTACAATTAACGTTTTTCAAAGTATCTAACCCTAATTGACTTTTTCCATTGTCCAAATTTTACTTATTATTGAATACATGAAAGATATTCAGTTACTTTAATTATATATTTTTTTTAACATTCAATGTTAGTTTTTAAAATCAGTACAACATTGGGAAATCAAATTTAAATTAGTACAGAGCCTTTAAAATCAGCACTGTACTAAATAAATCAGTACGTCTGGTCACGCCTGTTCCATTTACTAAGGGTTTGAATATATCAGTCTTCAGCTTTGTAGCTTTTTTCCGCCATCTTGTCTTTAGCTTACTCTGTCCATGAATTTGATAACTGTATATTGCACTACAGAACTAAATAGAAACATTGACACTATGGACGCTATTTGCCTAATCGAATAGAGCCTTCCTTTTTTTAAATTAAAATAGGGGAAGGCTTCTCTCGTGTTAATTCTTTTCCTCTCGCTATGATTGTGATTAAATACACTGCTGAACCGCACTCAAGGGAGTGTCTCCTCAGTGCTTAACTATTTTCATCCAGCTTTTGTTATTTGTTATTTGTTCAGAATGTTAACATTATACGACGAGTGGTAAAAATGGCATTTAATTGTTTTACTCGAAGTATATTTCGTATTTTTCCGATAATGCGAAAGTGCCCAAATACTTATGGACGGTACTGTATCTGGTCTTTTACGTTAACCATTGAAATACGTCCACATCATGTTTCATGTGGTGACCTATAAACATTTCTTAAGGGTATATGTTAAAACCTATCGATCTCGAGTCGATTTACACTTTTCAAGGAAACATCGTTATCGTTTTAAATAGCTTCCTTCAAGTTGTTTATATACTTCCTCTACTCTATTTAAATTGCTTTAATTAACGTGGAGAACAATTGGTTCTTTAAAAATGTGTGAACATTTCTCTAATTACTTTACAATTATCCTATATGCATTTATCACATTCTATGTATAAATACTTCTAAACTTCTAAACAAAGAAGTTCCTTATATCGAAATCCTTTTATACACATCCACCTATATTTGCTTCGTAATTAAAATTTACATATTATCATTTATAAAATAAGTAAGAGTATTTTTCAATTTAAACATTTAATTTTCTACTGCTACTGAAAGTAAGAAAAGAAATAACTAAAGGAGTTTATGATAAAAGAATTTCGCCCAGAGTCGTACTCAAGGCTATTCCAAGGTCATCGACATTTTTTTTTTGCATATCAACGTACTTACTTCTCCCTTGTTCCATTATTCTTACACCGTTTAAAAACATTTCAAGGTCACGATGTCACAGGTCGTTGAACTCGTCTTGATGTTAAATGCTACGTTGTAGCATTATAAGAGACAGATGTTATACTATACCAAAAAAAATGTCGATGACCTTGGAACGACCTTCAAGATGACCCTGAGGGAATTTTTTTTATCATCGCCAGATGCATATCATCGAACCATGTAAACTGTTCGTAGTGATTTTCTTCTAACTTTCAATAGCAGCGGAAATCATTTAGATGTTCGTTATAAATGAGATACCCTGTACATAATACGTACAACATGTATTTAAAGAAATCTGACGCACACAGTGATGTATAATGATAACCCACAAGAAGATTAGGAGAATTATTAGCGTGGCACTCGACCTGTACAGGAAGTGTCGATATTTTTCGTCGTTTTCTTAAATTATGTTTATAAATTTGAAAATAAAATCTAGGTAACTTACGTCTACACTTCCGTTTTCTTTCTTTTAGCTTATTTCTCACGAATTAAAGATCGCACCTATCTACATTCACTTTTGTGATGTACGTAATTAAGGGTAACTGTAGTAATCGCAGGAAATGTACGATAAGGATATCAATTGGCGTAAACTATTATTCACAATGTTAGCAATTTAAGAACATGCGGAACGTTGTTTATATGAAAAATATTTGGCTTGGAAGAGGATGGATAATCTGTTGAAAAGATCGTAACTGTACTTTATCGGTAGAATGATTTGTGTGTTAAAAATAGAACATCTTTAAAGTCACTTTCTAAATATTTGCTTTACCAAGCTATTCAGTATTGCGATAAAATAAACCGAATGAAATTACAGAACGAAGTAATTTCGAAGCTCCGTTCGATTACCCGAAACGTCTTCATTCTTTGTTAATAGTATGCCAAAGTAATTAAAAGAAAAAAAAATGTAGTGGAATTTATCTCCGCAAATTATTTACACCAAGGTCATATACTTTCTTTAGATTTTAGAGTTGTCGAGTGTGTTTTAAATGGAACCAGATAGGTATACCTTCAAAAACACGTTACACTGTAGGTAACGCCTGAATAAATGCTACCATGTATACAAATTGCTCTCGAAACCAAAATTCTGTAACAGGTCAATTTTGGCATTCGGTATTTTTTTCTTTTTTATTCGTATACCAATTTAATTCGACATTCCAATGGTATAATTGTTTAATATTTAAAAATTGTCAACGTGTATACCTGTAAAATATTTATTTGCAGCGAATGAAAAATAGACAAAAGGAAGGATAAGGTAAATGAATATTAAATAAATAAATTGGACGATATCGAGGAAGTGTGTACAAAATGTGAAGGTATCAGAAGGGAAAAAGTGGTGAAAATATTTTAGCAGTAATTGGTAATGGTGGACGGTGGTAAAGCGGAAAGTTGTCATGAGTCACAACCTGACGCGGCACGGGGAGAGTAGCAGGTGCTACTACTGCCGGTGCTGGTACTGATGGTGCTGCTGGTGTTACCAGTATTGCAGGGGTGGCCAGCTGGATAGACCAGCAGGGGAACGGATGTTTCCAGAAGATTATTGATCGCGCACGTAGATTCTTCCACTTGGACTATGCGGACGATATAACTTTATTGAAATGTACTCAATTTGTATATAATTTGTTGCTTATTTATTTGTTTTAGTTTCACAGCGTAAACTTGATTGCGTGTGAAACACTTTTTATATTAAGGTTAAACTCCATTGATAATTTATACAATACATGTCATGTATCGATTAAGGTAGTCTCTGGTGCTTTAGTTTAAAACAATATACAATATCGTTGTTTACCGTTGCTTCTGTGCAACTTATACAGGACGGGCCATGTAAAATAGCGATGGTACGAGAAAATTTTTACACGTAATTTAAATGGTTTCAAAGCGTGAACAAGATGGGAGAACTTCTTTTTCCCAGGTCACCTGTGCTTTTCTTCTCCTACTGTATGCTGTGGCAGACATTGATGTGCATTTAAACGTGCATAATAATATGACCTTGAACTCTAAACTTTGAAGTGAAACCTCCTTTTATTTCATCCCATTTCTTCAATCGGAAAAATTTTTCTTCCATCTTACTCGCCCTTTTGGTACCGTTTAAATCACGCAGCTATCCAAACTTTCTCGTACCGCCACGGCTAGAGAAGATAATCAGGTGGCCTGTTTTTCGTGGTCCACCCTGTATAATAGAAAGCTCTCTGAGAAAAAGTAATGAAATTGTAGATGTTACGAGATAGTTAAACATTTACATTTGGTATATTTATGTAGGTACCGAAAATTATAATACAGCTTGAACTGCATTAGCGAAAAAACAATAAAATATAAAACAGCATTACGGAATTCTGAATGTTAATATTGGCCGTATTGAGTAATATTGATTGACGAATATATCGTTTTTACAACATTCAAATCGTGCATTTCACGATTGCAGAAAGGGAGGGTTGGTCAAACATTGGATGTTTCTGCGTGTAGAGTAAAATTGAGTCCGCGACGTATGCGAATTTGTCAGGGAAAATTTGTTCTAACGATCCTAACGGACGTCAACCAATAATAAGCAGCCTTCTGAAATCTAACACGCCATTCTCGACGTCGTCGAATAGCTGTGGATCTTTCCCCTCTCTTTTACGTTGGGATATCGTAAGTGACGGTCACTGCTTCCCTGATTCGATCAATGAAAGTACCTGTACCAGAACGATCAGGTTATGTGACCACCCCCTACTGAGCCATATGACCACCAGATTTTCATTTGCTTTCTGGATACTGATATTTCAACTATTATTACCAATATGTATATATATATTGTAGATTGTAACTTTCAAATTATGTAGAATTTTTCTGATTCATAGTACCGACCTTTGTATATAGGTTAATGTTAACGCAAAAGGAACAACTTTTCCCAATCGATGTTCTTTTAATAGTGTTACAATCAATCAATTGTAGTCCATACCTCTCAGTCCATACCTCACTGTGAAATGAAACGAAAGTTTTTCGAATATAAAGTTATACATTTCAAACAGGTAATATTCGGAAAATTATCACAAGTGTACTTGAAACAATTTTGTTTTAAGATAAGACAATGTAGCAGGTATAGGTGTACAGCCTGTTCTAAAGAGTTCTTTTAATTGGATTATCAATGTTTCCGCTTGTGCAATACATAACTTTCATATTTAATAAATATAGAAAACAGCAGAGTTATTAACAGTTACGCGAATAGGGAATGAAAATGTTACGTTTCTAAATAGTAGGTAACAAGAAATTGCATCAAATATATTTGGTTCAATGTAAAATTTCGTTCATTCCTACAACCTGGATTATCTACTTGTATAGATGTGCTAAAGTTAATGTTATTAACAATATCTATAGCTAATTGCACTGATAATCTAAATAAAATTGGATTCTACTAAAACAAACTAGCATATTCTTATGGAGTAAAGTGAAATCCCTACACCTGTACAATATATAAAAATATCATTATTGTTTTGTTTTATGATAGCAAATGGAACGAAATATTAACTCTCGACTCTGGTAATTTCCACTATGTAGAAAATAATAAAATTATAAACAACGCATAATATTTTCATTTCGCCATATAAATGCTAATAAAAGTGGTATTATACGCGATTATTGTATCTGCATTCTACCCTTCCGCCCCCATGCACACGTAATATTAACAAAGAAATGAGACATGATTCCATTTTGAAAGGTTCAAGTAATTTCTTTTCCGTTTGAGCAAGAACAAAATTAGGAATTGTCAATTTCTCGATGAGCAAAACGTAACTAATTTTATGCATAATTTCGTTTTGTCAAATTAGAAATGGAGGATACCATTGTGATTTTGAAATTTTGGGTCCTCTGGTATTTTCATATTCTGATATTACAGGAATACAGAGCGAACTGTATATCTAAAGCTTATTACGAAAATGGTGAAATTAAACAACACATGA
>NW_017100150.1:563423-575970 GCF_001263275.1 Habropoda laboriosa
ATAAATATGGGTAATTGTTGATTTTATTATTTAAAACACATTTTTCTAAAGGCACGTTACCTGTTTTATAATACTGACTCAATGTTGAAAAAAACGACTGAATACATAATTATCCTGTAGAAGGGGAGAATGTAATTTTTATTTTGTCAACTTCTTACTCAATCTTAACGTATAATAAAATGTTACTTGCAATCCTAAGCTTGGATGTTACGTTAAAAATCAACGAATGTAATTCTTATGATGATTATAACGTCGTTGTAATTGTTGCGAGTGAGTTTTAAAACGCAGTAGGTACATGTGGAATACGTATATCAGAAAAATGTACGGGCAACGGTAATAAAAAGAGAGTCATGCGTGTAAGTATGTATGCAACTATCTACCTTGCAAATATAAAATGTTCGCGTGAAAATGTTGGTTGTATCATATCTACACGTTGCGTCCGTACTAACGAGTGATTCATGAAAATCGTTACGGATAGAGAATAATATATGTTTCTAATATTCGCTATGTTCATTATCTCACGGAGGGCATGTTAAGTAGTATAACATGCGTATGTTTTGTGGAAATTTGTGTAAGTAGGTGTATTCTTTTCCTCGTTGAATTTTTCGACTTGACGAAAATAAATTGTAAATTGCGGTCAGTATGAAAATTAAGTACGAACAGTATACCTAACGATAGTAGGATAAACCAATTCGAATGTCCAACGATCGTAAATTTACGGTGAACTGGTAGTTTCGATAGTTTTAACAACATATGCTGCATATAGTGTAGAAATGAAAAAGGAAAGTTAAGTTCGAAAAATCCTTAGTCCAACAATTTACAAAATAGAGCTGTTTTATACTTTATAAATTTTGTTGATTGCATTTATGAAGGAATTTCTAGCAACGAAGTGTAAAGTTTTACCTGGAAAAAGTTCTATTTAGAGAAGCAGTTACTTAAATGTTGCACAGTTCCGAGTTTTTTGTGTTAATTTCAAGTTTCTAAGGTTCTTGATTCGTTGTGGAATCTAAGGGTAATGTTTGTTCGAATTTAGAAACAATCTTCTTTCCTCCCTGAAAAATTCGACATTTCATATTAAACGACTTGTAATTTCTCTTTCTGAAATTATCTGATTTCTTCACTTATTTACAAGTGTGTCCTTACTACAATTATGCTTTTATATATTGTTTTATATACTTTTCAACGAATTGTAGGTTTCCAAGTTATTTCAGTTTTTCATGGAATTTTTGTAACAAACTAGATATGCCTTAGTTATACAAAATGGACCCAATGATTGACATAATGTTTCAAATACAAGAACCTAATTTACAGCGAAAGCGCGTGGTTTGTAAAATAGCAGAGGTACTTTTCTTTATTGTTTGACGAGCAAGAGTTTCATCTGGATAATTATTTCTTTTTTTTTTTTTTTATGAAGAAGAATGTGACGAATCTTGTAACTTTTAATCAAATTTAGCGTTGCTTATAATTTTCTACTGTATTATACTTTATTATAAGTCACAAAGTAAAATTCATATTTCGAATTTATAAATAGCGTTATTCCAATGAATATTTCTAATACACACACACACACACACATATGTGTATATAAGTAGATACCTAATGTCACGTTTCATAATTTTGCTGTTCGTAACTAGATCGAAGTGTCCGGGTTACTATTTATACCAAATCTTGGAAATATAATTATATAACAAATATCAATGCCTCGAAATTTATCATAAATTATTTGAAACAATTCACTGGTATTCTTGGTTTGCATTGAATTTTTTTGCCTAATTGTACCCAGGTATGTAAATAATTTTTAACACCTCAGGATACTTTATTCTTTTTCGTATTGCATTTCCACATCCTTAACCTAACCGCAAAAGTTGTACGAAAAATTCAATTACGGCATACAATTACACAGCTCTGTTTAAAAAACTGTACGATTTTCAAATGTACACTTCAATATGCGGGCACAAGAAGAATTCATTTGTTTAAATGTAATTTACAACATTTAACTTCCCTTTCCTCGAGAAAATCTCTTTCTTTTACTATTGAACGTTATGCGCCGGTGACTAGGAAAGTGGTCTAAGTCGAAAGTCTAGAAAAACATTGAATTTATCACATATTTCGTGTTGTGAAATATTCTATTACACAATTAAAAAAGTATTTACTAATACATCCAAAGGGAAAGTTCTGAATAACACGAAGTGAAAAATATATGACTTGGGCCACTGTCATTATCATCGGCACATATGCAAGTACATATGAAAGAGGGAAAAAGAAACGAAATTTCGAGGGTAAGTATATTATACATATGAGGAAGGAACACGCGCGTGTGTGTGTGTGTGTGAGAGAGACCCCTGTCTCCCCCTGTTTACTGTCAGGGAAATTAAGAGAAGGGAAAAGGTTTGCACGCAGGTTTGAACAGCATGTATATGCGGTCCACCTGCGAAAGGGAGCCAACACCTGTCACGCACACCAACCAATGGTTTACGGCAAGCAAGTAGATTCCAAGTGGGGGATTATCAGGGCTTTCGTTACCCCTTAGTACTAGTTTCATTCGAGCGATCATGCGGTTTACATGTTTTATTGCATATGTCAGTGAAAATGTACGTATATGACGTAATAAATCGTAATTTGGTCCACGTTCTGCAATCACTTTACACGTCGATCGAAATTTTCTACCGAAAGTAAACAAAATTTTATTTGCCGTTGATGTATTGCTTTCGAAAACGTTCGAAGGTGCGTTGTTGTTGAATTTTTTAAATGACATGCTTCGCTTGATGGAAATTTGCTAAAAGAAACGCTTACAACCTACGACAGTTTTTATTTCGATCTGTCGCAATTATTTATACTGTTGTTATATCAGTCGCTGTATTACGCGCCTGTGAATCTATTTGTATAGGTAGACCAGTCGTATTATTATGTTTTTAAAATCGATAAAATTCATTCCACGCAAAACGTATTTCGTTTCAATCAGAATCGCATATTCTGGTTAATCGTGTGCAAGTGCACTTTTAAATATTTTCCATGTAATTCTGTTCAATGTACACGTAGGTAGCGTAAATTCTATTTTCTCCTGTACTTTAAATTCCTCTATTGTGCCTGTAATATTTATACTAATACTCGTTTAAACGTGTTATGTCAAATTAACTTGAAATTTCTCACATTAGTTCTTCTTGACAGACGCGAAAAGGCCAGTTGAAACATTGACGCGTAATAAAAACGATACAATTATTAACATTGCTTATTGTAAATTACAGTAAGCTCGTGTTACTTTAACATTTGCATTCGTAGATTGCCGAGTCTGACAATAGTGATATTGTAATTCTACGAGTAAGATGATTATCAGTTTGTTTGTTTTTTTGAATAATAGAAATAAGAACAAAAAAGTTGGAGATAATTGGTTTTATTTAATATAAATCCAGTATACATGTTTGAACCTTTGATATTTTTCTTCAGGCTCTTAGAATCCATTCGATACTTATGTCATGAAAAATGGTGAAAATGAAGGCAGAATCGATCGATACTAAATCACCAACGAATCGCGGTTCATCAGCTATGAAGGAGAATATGCATAATGACGATTATGGTGTTGAAGCAGAATTGACGAGTCTTTCGTGGTTACAATCGCTCGACATTACGAGTGCTTCTAGTTTGCCAACACCACCGTGTTCGCCATCTCCACCACCGGTAACACGACAACCAAGGAAAAAGCTTTCACCCCTGATTAAAGCTGAATTAGGTAAGCGAAATTTGTCTCATTGAAATTGCTTCGTATTCTTACCCTCTTTTATTCCTATTTCAACTTAAATGCAATTATTCAAAGACGCTCTAGGTGTGCAAAAGAAAAAAAAAGAAGTATTTATTAAATCTAAAAAAATGATTTCTGCTTGAAAGGGAAGAGATGTTTCAAATATAATAAATGAATATTTATCGAATGTTTTTGGTACCACTTTAAAATACGCAGGTACAATAACTAAAACGTGGGATTTCTATGCTTGAATCTGATCGTTATTGATGGTACCTAATAAGCACTAATAGTGGTTAATTTAACAGTATGGAAATTTTTTCTCATATTTTTATATTTATAACAGTTGATAAGGTACGAATTTTAAAAAAGTTGAAATATGATAAGGAAAATAGTAGCAAATGGTATTTGTCTATTAAAAAGCATTCCAGGGGATCTGAATATATGAGAAATAGAGTTCTATTTTAATTAATGCGAGGAAATATCGTCGAAACTATTAACGATACCATAAAGTGTTTTAGACAATAGTTGAAGGAGATATAAGCTGGTGTTAGTAGTTTTTTTTTATAGGTGAACGTATAAAGGATACGAAGGTCAACTTTGTTTTTTCACATGGAATCATATTTTTTCAATAAATCGCTCGATGCAGCTCTTCATTCTCTATAAGAAGGAAGTATTAAGTCAATTGTACGGAAAAACAATTAAATTACGTTACATTTTAATAATAATATCGCGTAGTGGAATTTGTAGTATGATATTTAGTTTCTTGAAGTTTGCGCTAAAAAGTGCACCATGTAGCCTGAATACCTGCAAAAATAATGCATCTCTGAATGATTTGTCAAACTTATTGAGCTTTGGAAATTTGTTGATTTTCGGTACCATGAATAATTTCGAGAATATTCGCTCGTGCACTCACGTTGATTAAAACGTAACATTCTGCATTCTCATTGTTTAACCCCTTGCCTTATAGCAACGAGTCAGACACGTGGTAAGATTCTGGCCAAGATGCGACGGAAATAGTTACATTAGCAACAAAAATTAATTTTAATTCTAACTTTTCCTTAATTTACAAGACTGGGAATTACCAAATGTGACTAATGCATAACACATTAACTTTTCTTACCTAATACAGTGCTAAAACATTAAACAGTTGGGGCTTAACTTAGATGCATTGTCGGTAGAAAAGAAATCATAAGTGAAGGGGTTGAGATACAAAATGACGTCAAACGGTATTTCTAATTCGTTGGAGACTAATATAACAAAACATAACGAGTTGTTACACTGTGCATTCTGTTTAGCATAATCTATATTGCCATTTTAGCAATTAATTCAGATTTTCAATATGAATTTATGAATGTGACTATATAAAATCACCTGAATTATTCTGGAAATATTGTGCGCAGCCATTTTGTTATGTTTATTGAAACAGTAATGTGATCGCGTTAAATTAAATTACTGTTAATACATTTATCAAGTGTATCTGAGATTTTAGACAAATTACCTTACATATTTACCTATTTACATATATAGTATACCTAACAACACCATCGATAAAAAGAAATAAAAAAAGTGGAAGGGAGAAGAAGAAAAGTTTGAAATATTAAAGAGGCCAAAGCGTAAAAGTATTAGACAAATGAATTTTTAATTATGCATTCTGTTCTTTCTTTCTACAGATCTTGCTGCAAATGTAGAGAAGTATCGAACAGATCCCGACGCAAAACCGCCATTTTCATATGCCACGATCATTTGCCTGGCGATGCGTGCAAACAATAATAAAGTGTCTCTTTCAAATATATACGCGTGGATTCGAGAAAACTTCCTATTTTATAAGTATGCTGATCCAGCTTGGCAGGTAAAAGATTCTCTATGACACTTTATTCGCTGTAACGTGATAATATGAATGCTGTCGAGTAAAAAAAAAAAAAAAACAAAAGAAAAAGAAACAATATTGCTCCTTTTAATTTTAAATAGAATTCAATTCGGCACAACCTGTCGTTGAATAAATGCTTCGTGAAGTTACCACGCTCGAAAGATGAACCAGGAAAAGGTGGTTTCTGGAAGTTAGATTTGGAAAGAATGGAAGAAGGTAGAAAATCAAAACGACGCGCGACAATATCTCAACGAATCCGTGGATCAAAGAAACTAACGTCCCCCAAAACGACGGTAATGAGCAATATACAAAACAACGATGCACCATTGATTACCTGTCCATCTACGCTATACGAGACTCCACCTAGTAGCGTATCTCCTCCAATTCCAGACTGTCTCTCAGAAATTCCTGATTCCACGCAAGTTAGTTTAAGCGAAGATGACCTTACTGGTTTGCTAATTGCTACTGCTGGTTGGGATGAGAATCAGTTGGATCTTTTAGATTCCCTCCTTGATACTCTTTAAAAAATTTATCGGTTAAGCCTTTTTTTACGCAAGCTCAAAGACATTCATATTCAACTTTATTTCAAAAATTCTTAATTATCCTTCGAGTTCCGATCAGTTTTAATTCTGTTCGATTTTTAAAATATCATATGATCGAAACGAATATTAATTAGTAAATGCTGTAAAAGGAGGAATTTCAACGAGAAAATAAGAAGATCGAAAAATTGTGGGGAGGGGAGAAAGTATACAGAAAGATGAAAGGAGCAATTGTTCTGTCAAATATTGCACCGTTTAAGTTTGTTATATACTTACAATAAACACCGCACCATTGAGAAGTGCCTACTTATATGTATTTCTGTTTATATATTAATTTATTGAAAATTTCTGAGAGAATGTAAAATTCGCGAGGTTTAATTTTATACCGAGGCAGAATATTAACCGAAATGTACATAAAATATTTCAATTATTTTAGATTAATTCGAAAAGTAATATTTATTTATTCAATGATAATTATCACTGTTAAAATATTTGTTAATATAAACACATAATTTGCGTTTATTATACTTGACTGAATATGTAGACAAATTCTGCAATAAATTAATAGTTAATAATACTGTATAAGAAACATAATTATAATAATTGTAGCACAGTAATTTGCAGTGTGCCTTCGAATAAATAATAAATATTTACAATGTCATACATTTGCCAAGTCGATTAATTCGTATAAAGTATGTATGTATATTTCATATTTCTGCTTTAAAGTATAACAAAATACATACAAAGTGCCTTATGAGTATTATCAGCAAACAAATTATACTTTAATTCTTAATTTTCTAATACGATATTTTGCATTGTTAAAGGGTAGAAAAGTGTTATTATAAAATATTGTGTCGTTATGTTGTAGACAGTACAGTTCAATTATTATGTATATATTAGGTCCTCCTGAAAGTTCCCGTGGTTTTAAGCCGATCATTTTGAAAAAAACATAACTCCATTGAAATTAAACATTTTATTATTACAAGAGCATTAATTCCACGAATCTCTAAGAGAAAGACACTGTTAAAAGGTGTTTTCAATATCCTCTTGTTTCCCAAAATCGTTCTTGCATAAGGAAATTGTCAAGTGAGTGGAAAAAGTGAAAATCAGTTGGAGATAGATCGGAGATGAGGTAGAACTCAGGGTTCCATTTGCCACAAGACGCAAGCTGTGGTCTGACTTTCTATGGGGTCACATTTTAAAACCTTACTCCTTACAAACAGCAATACAAAAAACAGCCTAACTATAAATATTATTATTGGGGCTTTCGGGTGTAAGTCACGTCCAAGGAATAATCTTTCCATAAGGACGCGGCTAACACCTGAACACCTCAATAATAATACTTATGCTCTGGCTCGTGAAAGCCTTAAATCTTTGAGCCTAGTTATAATTGCAAAATAAAATATTTCTTTTCAAATATTAAAATGATAATACAAAAACAAGAGGCCACTGAAAACGGAAGCGCCAAATTGATGAATCTGATTAGTAACTGAAATACACTTGTTCTTTCGAGGTCTCGTGATGATGTTACGCCTAAGGCTTCCAAAAGTGTAAATGCGGCCTTGGTCAAATTTCAATACCCAGTCATAAAAAAGGATAGATTCTTTTCTGTTGATCGGTGTACCTTCAGTTTTTGGTGAACGACCTCCAATTCGTTACTCTATGACTCTGCAGTAATAATGGTATTTACCCGGTCTTAGGAAAATGTAGCCAATTAATTCTGAAATAGATTACCAAACTGTGAGCATGATTTCTTTCAGATGTAAACTAGGTTTGGATCGGGGATATTCATTTACTGTTTTCTTTCTCTTCGAAATTCGGGCTTTTATGTACGCGGAATTAATGCTCTTGCAATACGTCGACAAAGGTGTATTGTTCGAAATGAAAATGTTTAATTTCAACGGAGTTATGTTTTTTTTTTTTCAAAATGATCGGCTTGAAACAGCGGGGAACTTTCAGGATGACCTAATAGTTAGAATTCTGAATATTTTTGAAAAATAAGAAATAGAAGTAACGTACGGAATAATCAGATGAAAGAATAACTGCAAAACGATGAAACAACAAGGATTGTGTAATAACGGATAAGATTAAACGATAAAGAGAAAATTGTTTGCAATTTATAATACTTTTCTACAATGTCATAATTGTGCAGGACTATATTTACATATGTATGTTATGATAAAAAGCCCAATACCGATAGATTTTTTAAAATAAAGTTCTGATATTAGCATGGTAAATGATAATTTTTCAATTGAATTGGAGAATCAGTATTTTCTACAAATTGATGTAATGGTTCAAACATTGAACGGTGGTGATTTACTAATTATAAATAATGAAACGCGGGTGTGTGAAGAACTGCATAGTTCAGAGAATGATTAATCGATTATTATTACTATATATATTTCTGTAATTCAAATTGGAAATTACTTTCCGTCCAACCATTGTTTGCAATATTTTACAAAATAAAATATTTTTATGCGCACTGTACATTCTCCTATTACTGACATTTTTTATAAATACTTCTTTTTGTCCCGTACGTTAGAAAAAAGGTAGTATATTATTAATAAGTGACATTATTTAGTAACTATAAGAGTACACATATTATTTAATAATCATGCACCAGAGTGATTGTAATTTTTAAGTATCGCTTTGAACGAATTGTAAGTGAAATGTAGAAATACGCGTTAAAATTGCACATAATTTGCAGAAAGGGTGCCTCCTCGAAACAAAAATTAATATGAACTAATTGTAAGTACAAAAAAATAGAAAATCTACAATGAAGTTCTACCTAAGTTCTTTCGTGGAAAAATGTCTGATATAATATGTTTTAATAATACGATTTATGAATAATTTCTTCTTCTTTTAAGATTATGGTTAAATTAAATTGTTTTTTTAAAAATATGTATGAAACTTGTCTTCGTAGCACCTTGCTTTCTCCATAAATTTGAATTTTTGAATTTTATAGTTTTATTTCGTACGTTTTGCAGAATCAAGTTAGTTCATGATTACTCAAATGTAACCTTTAAGCATGTTGCATAAAATGAAAATATTTGTCTAACAAAGTTACATTATTGGCTTATGAAATTACCTGTCGAACGACGGGTAATTATATACATATATAAGTATATGTAATACCCAGTCATATCTGCTCCCTATATTCTCATACGTACACTCCCGTTCCTAAGTATTAAGAACTAGTTACTACTACTTATTAGGATTCACTCACTAAATGTAAAGCAAAGTTAAAGAATCATTGCAAAGTTATTAAGATCTTAGAGAGAATTATTCAATTTGGAATCTCGTAATATAATGAATACAAATATTTTTATTAGTATACTTAGTATACTTTTTATACTAACGTAATGGGTGTTTTAATACTTATGAACGATAGTGTATACGTTGTGAGTATGTATAGTTACTCCCAGAAATATTCGGACAGTAACGAAACAACCATTAAACACGGCGCAGGCAAAAATATTCATAATATTTAAAATATGGATATAAATAATATGAACATCATACTACGAATAATTAAAATATTAATTTTTGCTAATAAGTGTCTGAATATTTGTTTAAAATAATAATTGGACATAATTTATATTAATTTGTATTACAATGTGATATGCGAAAATGGATAAAACTAACTATACGTAATCCTAAAGTACAGTAAATGACGTTTCATAACTAGAAAGCATCAACCCAATCCTTTTATAATTAACCGAAATACATCATTAAAAAGGCAAACTTATACATATAGTGTCCGAATATTTTTACGAGTAACTACGTAAATAATTCGGAGTATTTTCTTGAAAAAAATCAGAAAACAGAAATATGATTATTATAATGTTAGCAGGAATATAATACATATAATAGTATTGTTTCTTTTTATATACTAACACGAAGAAAAAATAAAAAAGTCCTGATATACATAAAAAGTAGGTATTTATTCGGTTTCTTTACAAAGTGTATAAACAATATTATTTTTTTTCATTATTGATAAGACACGACGAAGAAAGAACGCATTGATTATAATTTTAGAATATACAATAGGCATAATATAATATATTATGATAATGATTTTTCTTACAATTTTTAAACTAATTCGGAACTAGCAGATACTAATCGTAGTATGTATGTATGCATGTATTGTTTTCCATTTTTATTGCTAGAGTTATATGCAATATACAATCCATATGTAAGAGTAAGTACTTATCATTTACCGACATAAAATACTTATAAATAAGATTCAGTACATAAATGTCATATTATTATTTTTTAGTTTATTTTTTCTTTATTGCTAGTTCTAATGTGTTTTCATTGAATTTGGCATGTATAATGTATTTACATGTGTGACGTGTAGAATAAAGCATCTTAACCTTAAACTGTCAAACTTGTAAATACTACGAGGTACTTATAATACAACATTATGATAGATACAAGAGATAAAATTATACACAAGTTTAATACGGAATTAGGAACCGATTTAACAGGACTTAATAAAATATATGAATTTCATCAATATCTTAATACACAGAAAAATGAAATTGAAAAATCGGTATGTATTTACAAATATATTACTTTACTTAAAATTCCATTGAAAATTTATTATAAAATACACATATACATACTATAAAAAAAGGTGTCAATCATTTATTGTTTAAATTTTTAGTTATCCATGGCATCAACTGAAGCTCCCTCAAAAGTAAAAGCAGTGATTGAGAATGTTGAAAGAATAAGTATTGAATTTCAACAATTAAAAGAAGCTTCTACAGAATTTAAAGATGACATACAACAAATGATGCATGAAAATGATAAAAGTTTGGAAATGCAAAAAATTATTGATGTCATAAGCTACTTAGATAAATCTTTATCATATTTGAATTTCATAAAATATGTTGAAAACATCAGGTAAATTATCATTTAAGTATTTAATTATTTACATTCTATAGTCATTTTTAAAGTTAAAAGAACATTATTTTAGTGACGAGATACAAATGGCTTTAGCAAATGGTGATGATGAATCAACTATTTCATTATATACTAATTTAACAGATATTAGTTGTCAACTTCAATCATCTACTTGCCATTATCTTCAAAGCTATGTAAAAGAGACACTTCATTTTTGGCATAACCTTATAAAAGATAAATTATCAAAGTATGTTTCTATTTTATGCATTTTTATGTATTTAATTAACATTACTGTGTTTGCATATACATAATGAATATATATATAATAACAATTTTCAGAGAATATAATGATATATTAAAAACATTAAAATGGCCTTTTTGTGGTACTAATGCAAGTTCATTACATACACCTATGCCAGAAGCATTAACAAAATTTCAAATACTTACAGCGTATTTATTAGATTTACAGTTACCGTATCCTTACAATTATTTCAGTAAATTTGTTTTCACACTTTATTAAAGTTATTCATATTATTGAAATTATGTAAAATCATTGTATAAAAGAATATTTTATCTTTAACTACATACAATGATTTAAATACAGAGAGGAATCTGCAAAGTCAGTAGTAACATCTACACTATTAACTGATTTTACACCTGTTAACTTACCAATTTCATTATTGGTGAGGCCACTTAGGCAAAGATTTATATATCACTTTACAGGTTCTAAGTTAACAAATCGACAAGATAAGCCAGAATGGTTCTTTACTCAAATATTAACTTGGATTAAAGACCATGTTCAGTGGGTACAAAAAAATGTACAACCTGCTGTAAATTCAATAGGTTTTAATCAAGTAGACATGAAGGTAATACAACATTTAATATATATTATTTATATTGTTGTTTAAATACTAATATGTACTAGTACAATTTTATATAAATTATTGTGTTCTAATAGGTAGAATTTATGAGAGCCTTAGTACAATTAGCAGTAGAGAAACTTCATTCTGAATTATCAATAGTACAGTATGATGATGCTTTATTTGCTCACTTAGTTGATGAAGCTTTAGGTTTTGAAAGAGAATTGAGAGAAACGTTATTTTATCCTCCAACTCGGCCAGCCACTGTTTATGTCCTTACACAGGCTCATATTTTTGTAAAATGGATAAATATGGAAAAAGAATGTAACGTTACAAAGTACTCTACAATTTTTAAATTATATCGTTATTTGTACAATGTTCATTAATATTAATATGTTAAATGATTAGATGCCACTGAAAAAATGGATGCCATTTTGAGTTCAAACACAGCTTGGGAAAAATTATCAAATTCTGACACTGATGACATGAAAGTAACTGAATGTGCAGATGCTTTTTTAACACTTCTTATAACAATTTCAGATAGGTATAAGCATTTACCACAACCAGGTCATAGGTAAATAAATTATATACAGACATTTAAATATAATTAATTAGTTATATATATGCATATGTGACA
>NW_017100150.1:576102-576792 GCF_001263275.1 Habropoda laboriosa
ATGTGACAGATATAAAAATACATTTTATTAATAGTGAGATATGGGCAATTATATAGAACAAATAAAACTTTTTTATTTATTTTAAACAATAACATTATTTCTAAAAAATATCATTTTCAAGGTTGCAGTTCCTTGAGCTACAACTAGAATTAATTGATGACTGGAGAGTAAGACTGCTACAACTATTACATGAAAATTATGAAGATCCTCTAACATCTTTAATGCCATGTATTCTTAATACATTACATTATGTTGGAACGGTTCTGGAAGAGTGGGGTGTAACAGTAGTAAGTATTTTAAATACAAAAACGTAGTAGATATCACTGATGCATTATTTAATTATATTATTTATAGCATTTCTTGCAATTATGTTTTTTCAAAAAACAATTTGAAGCAGTTGAAACTGCTACATTAGAAGGAAATGATATTACCAAAAATGTAGGTGAAGTTGAAGGTTCTGTGTTTGATGAAGCTGTCGCTCTCCTAAGAAGATTAGAAAAGGAACTGATAAATGAAATTAGTGATTCTGTAGCTTTAGATGTAAAAGCAAAAAGCAGATCATACAGAACAGATAAGTAAGAACATTTAACATTAAATTTAAATATACATATATAGGGTAAGGCAGTTAAAACAACCTACATGAATAACTAGATTCTTTTAAGTAGTAGAAAAAAATACTTCAGACAAGTA
>NW_017100150.1:576839-584740 GCF_001263275.1 Habropoda laboriosa
TTTTTTTAAGTTTCTCATCCTGTGTAAAGAGAATAGCTTAATATTTATACATGAAATGAAAGCTAATCATTCTACATAAAATGATGTCGATCCATACTTGTTTAGATATTTAATAATAATATATCTTCTTCACTTTTCAATTTTTATGCTTGACATTACTTTTGTTCTTGTACTTTTATTTTTTAAATAGGTAGTAGCATTAAATAAAAATGATAAATAAATCTATTACAAAATGTCATAATTAACATAAAATTATTCATTTGATATGGTACAAGCTTATATTTTATGTTCTAAAAAATTATAATTTTACCGTTTCTAAACAATCTTTTATAAAATGCTATATATTAAAATTAAACATTGCTTCTTTTTCAATGTAATGTAAAATATTAATAACGAGTTTCAATATAATGTAAAATAACAATCAACATCGATTTATTCAGAAATGAAGTTTTATATGAAAAAATATTACTCTACCCATTTTCGAGTTGTACCATCATTTTGGAGACACTTTGTATAATCATGCATGAAGTATGAATATAAAGTCCAGTCAAATTAAATCACATGTTGTACAGGTGGTTCGCAATGCAGTCTACTAAAGAAGTGGTTTCTTTATCAGTTACACCAAGTGGTTATTCTATGTTTCAAGAATTAGCAACACAGCTCAATCTGTTGCATAATACACTTGCTTTACCATTATTTCACCAGGCTTGGAAAAATTTAGCTTCACAGCTCGATCAAGTTAGACATTAATTTCATAATTATTTTGGAAACAAGTACTATATTAAGTATTTAATATAAACGAACGTTTTCTTTTTTTTATTACAGTTCCTTTTGGAAGAAGTTGTTTTGGTCAATCATTTTAATACAGGTGGAGCTGAACAATTACAATATGATATTTTTAGAAACTTGTTTCCACTATTTGGTTTATATATTAGTAAACCAGAATCATATTTTCCACTGTAAGTTACAAATGGTTGTTCTATTAAGAAAAAGAACATGAGATATTGGAACATGCAAATTTCTTAAATTAATTAAAAAAAGAGTGGCCCATTTTAATTTCCCCAGGCAAATACTTCAAAAAATATAGAAAATATGGAAAAATGTTTCAGATGAAAGATATAGGATATCATTGGGAATAGATCATGCTGATATTTAGTTGACCTTGCTGTGACCTTGAAAAGCTCTGCAGAACTGAACTTCGAAGTTTTAAATAGAAACCTATATTTTTTTATTCCACATTTTTATAGCTGACAGTTGAATGCCGTTTAAGCCTGAGAACGTAAACGCTAGCTTTGCCGTTTTGAGGCTTTCGCCTATTTCGACAGGTGGAGGGGCCGTAAATCACTGCGAAGAGTCACGCTTGTAGATATTAGATGTGGTGGTACATGCGAATGCTGACGGCATGTCAACTTTGAAAGTTCATATAAGAATAAGCAATAAGAATAAGTAATAAAAAGTATAATTTTCTATTTAAAACTTTGAAGTTATCCTCCGCAGATCTGTATAATGTACATGAACATACATCTACTAGGTTGTTCCACATGTTTGTGCCGCGATCCATTTATACACTTCACGATGTGTTTTACAAACAGAAAGCGATAAACGATTCAAATAACTACGCTTGGACGTTCGAGTTCTGTCTAGAGAAGATATTTGAGAGCAAAAGATCAATGAATAGTAAACATAGTCTTCACAGTGAAAAATCATGAGTTAAATACGTATTCATTTTCGACACCTCATCTTGTATGAGTTTCGTAAAGGAAATACAGCAATAGTTGCTACAAACAATATTTGTGTTGTTTACGAATAAGGTGTTTTATTGTCCCATACTTGTAGAAAGTACAACAGTTTGATCGCTTTCGGGAAGGAACCTTCATTCTGAAAGATCAGCCATGTTCCGGACGTCTGTCTCAAGTAGATAAAGACAGTATTCGTGATCGAAGCTGGAAATACGAATACCGCACCAGCTCACGGAACGGAACTGCCTTGACCGCGTAGCATTTTGTATATCTTTGCTTGCATGCAACATAAACGAATCATTGTTAAAGTATTTGATGACTGGGAATGAAAAGTGGATTCAATACAACTACAAAGAATGATGCTGGACCAAAAAAGAAGATCCACTACAATGATGTGTAAGATCAGATTTACATCCTCGTAAAATTTTTCTCTGTATTTGGTGGGATTATCAAGGAACTTTGCATTGTACGGTGCTCAGTTAGAGAAGTTAGAGAAACGTCCAAGATTCTTAAATCGAAACAGTGATTTTTCATTACGATAATGCAAGACCATATGTGGCATAAAACGTGCAAAAATAATTACGTAAATTCAATTAGGAAATTTTATCACATCCACCATATTCTTCGGACATTGCCCCATAAGATTACCATCTGTTTCGTGCATTACAATATTTTTTAGTGGGTAAAAGATTTGACAATATCGGCTCTATAAGAAATGACATTGAACAATATTTTAATGAAAATCTGAAGAAATTTTATAGTTATGACATAATGGCTTTGCCAGAAAGTTGGGAAGAAGTTGTGGAACGAGAGGGTGACTACATTTCTTCATAGCATTTAAAGGTATGTTTGAAATATTGGCATGTACAATAATCGGCACGAACTTATGGGACAACCTAATACATTATTGATATTTAGATAATGTATATTAGCAAGTGGATTTTAATGTTTTAGTCTGCAATTCGAAAATAGAAAATTGAAAAAGTAAAAGACTTTGTAATATTTATTAACATAAGAAATTTGTATGTTTTGATACCCTATATTGTGTAGTACTCGAAATGTTCTGTGTCTCTAATTATACAAATTATATTTCAGAATTAAAGAAGCATGCATTTTGTTAAATATTACGTTGGGTTCAGCAATGTTAGTTGTTGAAACATTTAACAACAATCAAACATTCAATAATAATGAAATAACAAGAAAGGAAATACTGGCAGATATTGGTGTTTATAAAATATCTGCTGAGCTTGCTTTAAAAATAATTGGAACAAGAACAGATATGACTTATATGTAGAAAATTTTCTTTATAGTATTTTATAAAAAATTTGATGTATTATTCAATTTTGTATATAATGCATTACGTCTTTTTTTAAATAATGGATAAATATAATACTGTAAGTAAAATTATAGAATTACATATTTAAATTTATTCATATACTTAAACTTATTTATATGTGATATTTAACAAATTAATGTTATGCCGCCATTATCTGCACCTAATAATAATAATCGATTAAGAGGAAGAACCGCCATTGTGGTAAGGAGTCCTTTAAATGTGTCAGACTTTAATTTTGATGATGAGAATGAGGCTGTTGCTACTATAGATGTGTAAACTCCAACACGATTTGCCGTTGTCCCTATTATTAATTCTTGTTCGTATGCAGACATACAATGGACTGGTTCCGTGGAGCCTCTGAAAAATAAAAATAATACAGATATATTATAAAACAAATATTTGTTTAACAAATTATAAATATTTGTAAAGTTATTACAAATACGATATCTACGGTATGTAACAGTTAGCTCTGTGAAAATAGATACATAAATGGATCAAATAAAATAATAATAACAGCAAACATTAATATATACTTGAAGTTTATTGTACTTTCACTTTACTAAAAATTTCCTAAATTGCTTATATTAATTGTACTAAATTACATTTTTATTCAAACAAAAATTCTGTTGACTGTAATATGAAGAAGAAAATGAAATATCTTTCATTAAAGCATTAAAGAAATTCAATGTACCCTAAAAATATTGATTTTTGACTTATTACATTATGGATAATAGGACATAATATTATGGAAAAAGGAAATGTTAATCTATCTTGGTTTGATAAATTTCATAACTTTAACTAGCTCCGCCGATTGTAAGATATCGAATTAGCTACGGCGTATCGTGATCATTCTAACATACACGTAACTAAATTAAAAGGTTTATAAACGTTAGGCAGATCTTAGCGATTCATTAATAAAAAATAATATTTTATCTTACTTCATATGAAATTTTAGTTTCCCATCCAATGCACTCCATACAGCAATTGTTTCGTCTAGTGAAGAACTAATTATAGTTGTTTCATTGATTGCCTCCAATTGTAATATCTGAAAAATGACAGTCAAATATTTTTAGGCATTAATATGGTAATCTTTTTCTCAAGGTAACTTACTTCACATTCATGACCCTTCCAAGATGCAATAATTAAACCAGTACGAATATCTAAAATTGTTAAAAAACCTGATGCTTGACCCAATGCTACCCAATAACCACTAGGTGCTACTGCAATACATTTAATTAAAGTTGTTGGATTTACAGATACCTAAAAGAAGAGACATCATTTCTGAAATACTTTAACTTGTGAAATACTTTACAACATTCTGTCTCATATAATACCACGTACTTTCATTTCATTTACATATTGAAATGTTCTACAATCAATAACTCTCAATGTATTATCAGCTGTGCCCACAAGTAAAGTTGTAGATGGAGAGGGACTTGCAGTCAGTGTATTTACAGGCACTGGGCGAGAGCTTTCTGGATATCCAAGGAGAGAACCCATGAAAGGATCCCAACAATGGATTGTACCATCACAAGTAACTACATATCTTAAAGATTCTAGGAATGTAAGAGCAAGAATAGTCTTTCTATGTCCAGTGTAGGTGTATTGACAAGATGAAACAGTGTTTCCATCCCCCTATTGAAAAAGTACATAACATAAATGTAAATTCTTGATATACAGTGTTTAAAAATACTTAAACATAATTTCAAAAATTAGATGGGAGGCATAAAAATAATAAAAAAGTTCTTATGAACATTTGTCCTATTTGATTTGATTTTCGAGTTATAAGCAGTTTTGTATAAATTAAGGCACAAATGTGTATTTTTTCATGTATTTGAAATTTATACTGTTTATACTAATTAGAAGGTTGAATTGTATAGTTTTAATTCTTTTTACTTTAAAAATGAAGTTATAGATTACAGAGTGATGAAATATTTTCTTTTGTTTCTATTGCTTATGCCTTGTATCATGAGAAATTTATATCTTCTAATTGCTGCATATTTTTGAAACATAAATATAATTTTACCTGACTTCTTAAACTCCACAATTTTACAGTCTTATCTCTTCCTCCACTCATGAAACTATTCTCATTATCTAATACATATAGACATCTGACACTATTAGTGTGACCACTAAAAGTTTGAAGTTTAATTTGTTTTATATTAAATGCTGTATCTTTCTCTGATCTTCCAATTTCATGTTCCCAATATGCTAACCAATTTCCTCGTAATTGCCTTCCAGTTGATGAAGAGCAACTTGCTTCACGATTAAATATTGTGCTTTCTGAAGTAACATGATCTTCAATATCAGTTTTTTGCACTGCAAATCTATTTCCCACGACTGATACATTTCCGAAATTAGATGCAACTTTATTTGTTAATTCTATACTTTCTGTTATATTACAATTATTGTATGGTATATTATACTTGTTATCATCTTTAAAATAATAAGAAAAAGTAACATTAAGTCAATTCCAGATCTCAAGTTCAATAATTACATTTGTATATGAATTAAATTTGAGAAGATTATAACATACCAACAATGGGAGTTACTTTTATTTCTTGTTCATATTTATGACATAAATCATGTATATGTTCATGATTTTTAAGTATTTGTTCCATTATTTCACTGTCTATACATTTATAAAAAAGCATATATGTTTTATGAGCAAATTCTGTTGTAAATACAGCTTTTAATTCTTCAAGTGCCTAAAAGTACATTAAAAATATTTCATAAAGTAGAGCAAATATGTATTAATTTAAAACTTATCAATAACTATTTTTAATTACCTTATTCTTTTGAGGATCAGATGCATCCATGTTTTCTGTAACAGGTGGAGAATAAGAATCAGCAACATCTGCATTAAAGTTTGTTTGAAGTCCAACAGTATCTCTATTATCTTCATTCGAAACTTTTGCCCTAGATGAATATATGTTGCTATATGTTATACTATAATTATATTAAAATACATGTTTTATTACTATCAACATTATGTACTAACATATTTTATGCCTAAAGAAGAGCAAACACTTTGGCAGAATTTAAAATCCAAGTGAAAAAGTTGTATTAGAATATGCAATTAAACAAAAACATTGTATTGAATATCTGATATTTTTATCTTTTACATCTATCTTATTTAAACAATGTATTAAAAATATCTTTTCTGTTTCTTATTTTATGATAGTTTTATTTCCATAAATGTGGCACAAAACGTGTTTATCTGTGTTTAAGTTAATTTCTGATTAAATGATTTATCAAATGCTAAGAAAAATCGTTGAATAGGTACAGCAAGATGATTTCTTGTAATGACACTTCCCAATCGTAAACTGAACATAAATAAAGTTTCCAAACATTTTTCTGCCATTATAGTACGTGCAACTACACCATTAGGGAAAGTAAATCTCGTAGATGATAATATACGAACTGTAGGATATAGTATTGATTTCACAATTGGTTCCTGTATTTAAAAACAAACTTTTTACTGAACATATACTGTTTGACATTAAGGCAATTTATATGATTTAACCATACGTGAAGCACATCCATTAAAACCACATCACTAAGGTATGATGTAATATAATTTAAGAGAGTCAAACATGAAATGAGTCCTCCTTCCAAATTTTGTGTTAATTTTCTTTTACAAAGAGCTAAAAGTTCTACCATGTGTGCAAAATACTGCAGTACTATAATTTGTTCTCCATACAGACCTGTATAAGTATGTAATTTCCTTTCATTTTTAGTAACTTCAATAATTAGTAACTGGATATTAGTATTGTTTTATACAAATAAATTAACCTGCAATGGCTGCAAGACATTCCAAAACTTTTGTAGCATTACGATCACCAATTAAAACTTTTTTATTCCAAGGAATACCTTCCATACACAGAAAAGTATAATTGATCGTCGTTAAATTTTCTTTTCCAGTGTAACATAATGTAAG
The DNA here is from genome assembly GCF_001263275.1 of Habropoda laboriosa. NCBI lineage: Eukaryota > Metazoa > Arthropoda > Insecta > Hymenoptera > Apidae > Habropoda > Habropoda laboriosa. The sequence continues at coordinate 583,855 of NW_017100150.1, forward strand.
CATTCTCAATAAATTTCGAGATAAATATCGAGCAGTAAGTACAGGACCAAGCCGATGAGACAACCAAATAATGGATTCGGCTCCCATTTCAGAAGTTGTACACTCATTAGATGTTGATTTTTGACAAGTGTGGTCTATTTGAATATCTTCACGCATCACAATATCAGATTTAGTATCATCTGTTGGTAATATTATGGAATTTTGTTCTTCTAGTCCTACAGCATATAATTCCTCAGAAGTATTAGTAGAGTGGCTAAATGCACCATAAGTAAATTCATCATTGGAAGTTTTACTTCCTACATTACAACCAATATTATTGAACTCCGTTAAAAATGTATTGGAAGAATTAGATGCTTTTGGTATAGGAATTGTCGGTGATTTAACTGATTTGAGCGGTGAAATTTTACTTCCTTCTTCACTTAATTCATCATTAAGACTCAAACTTAAATCAACATGTAAATCAATATCATTTTCTTCTGCTTCCATTGTGAATACTTCTGTAATAGGAAAAATTCTTGAAGATTGTTATCACATATTTTTACGTGTTTAATTACTTACCTTCAACATCATTATCAATTGAATTTATATCCTGTACATGATCACTAGTTGTAGGTCCAGGTGATAAGGAAATATGTTCTGAATCTGCAGAAAAATCTTCATCTAAAGGAGATAAAATTCCTTCTCCTTCATTACACATCCCACTTAAATCACAACTTCTACAAAGAAAAAAACATGAATATTTTAAGAAATTATTCATAATACAAATATTGTATTGATTTTAATTAATATAATTTCAAAAAGTTACACTTCTTATTAAAAGTATTAGAAAATTTTCCCTTATATAAGGATTAGTACATACTCTTTCTCTATGCAATGATTTTTATAA
>NW_017100150.1:584786-588655 GCF_001263275.1 Habropoda laboriosa
TCTTTTGAAATTAAATTACTTTTATCTTATTTTAAAAGTTATTTTATTTTAATAAAATTATTATGTATTTACAGACTTCGTATAATTTTTTCTTACTTAAGATTGGCAGTTTTATGAGCATAAGATGAAGATCCTTGTACATAGTCTCTATATCCTCCAACTGCTTCTACAAGGGGTGCGATAAAATTTTCCAAAAATCGTCGTAAACTCAACCTTACCATAAGCTTCAACAAAAAATTTCTATGATATAACCGAGTAGTTTTAAATTTTGCTATTAATCCTGAAGGAAGTATATCAGCATGTGAAGAACTATCCATGAAAGAACCATTTTCATATAATTTCATAATAGGTAAAAGAAATGTTCGTGCAGCATCTTTCGGACCTAATGCTCTGGAAAAAATAGTAATCATGCCTATATTAAAAGAATTAATTACATTATAACTTAAAAAAGTATTGAAATATTTTGTATATGTGAAATATATAAACAAAGTTATTTAAATTTACAATTAATAAAAAGTTAACGATATTTAACATTAAAAATTTAAAACGCGTTTAAGTATGTATGAAAAATTTTATAAGTAAATGATAACTTACTTCGCAATAGGATCAAACAAATACCAAGCAGCCAAAACAGCACTATAAGGTTCTTCCATTATTTGTTGTATATGTGGCACTATTAATTCTAAACATGCTTCTCTTGCAATTCCAGTATAAAACAATAAATGTTCTAATTCCCTTGCAATTGCTTTCACTTTACATTCGCTAATTTTGCAAAGAAATTTCATTTTTGTTTTAAATATAAAATCTATATCATCTTCAGATTTCATTATAAAATTTAATTCACGTACTAAACTATTGTATTCTTGTAACATTTCTACAATATTAAACAAATATTTATAGTACTTGGAAAATGGAAATAAACTTCCCGAAAATATTGGTTGTAAAAATTGATGGGCAGATGGTGGAGGTAGGCCCATATGTGTAATAGTTGGGTAACGAAAAGGCATATCAGTTATCTGGAAAAATATAGTTATTTGCATTATATTTCTTATAATATGTATAAGCTATATATTTAATTCTTACTTACTTCTACATTATCAATATTGTAAGTTTTTGATATAATATCAACTTGAAGTAATAAAGCCACAGCATTTCTTACACATTTGGGTAAACTATCTGCTGCACTTTTCAAGGTGTTTACACATGTTGCAAGTCTTTTTGTAAATGATAGCTTTTCAACATTCCACGTTGCTCGAAATTTATTAGATAAAAATATTTCCACAATTAGACAACCAAGAATTTGTTGTTCTTTGATACGTCCACTAGCCACAATTTGTTTATAATTTGTGGATAATTCATGTAATTCAATTTCTGGTTTGTATACTTGAGAGCTTACTTTATTCATAAATGTATGCATGGTTTCCACCTGCATAATAGCCGCAATAGGATTATAATCTTTCGGAAGAATTATTGCCTGATTTGTGGATTTATCTTGTTTAATACTGTCTTCAGCAGTGAGTAAAGAACCTCGAGAACGACTCAATAATCGACTTAAAACCAAAGGTGATGATCTTGATGTACTTATAATTGATGTTGGTAGTTCTTCTTCTTCAAACTCAGAACTATGGCCTTCGTCATCACTAGTTCTATTTCCAGATTGATCATTTTCTACAATAAATTACTTAATTAGGACAAAATTGCAAGAAATTAATTAAAAACATTACAAATTTGATAATAAACATACTATACTTATTTGTTAAGAAAGATGAACGTAACCGAGGTGGAATCTTACACCAATAAGGGGAAGGAATAATTTTTTGTGGATGTGGCTGTGTAAAAAGTTGAACAACACCAGAATTAGTTAAACTGGTGTGATTGTCAACTAGTTATCAATACGTATTACAATAAAGAATATGTACTTGTAACCAAAAGTTAAGTCTATCCAATGATGTAATCTTTCGGAAACATGAAAGCTTTCTAAAGCTTCCCTGTGCCTTTCAATAAAATCTTCTGGAGAAGTAGCCCATCCAGGAATTTTTAAATCTGGTAAATCTTCATGAATTGACTGTAATTTACAAATAGTAATAAACATGTCATACTTATTTATATTATTGATAGAAAATTTGCAAAAGGTAGTTTAACTAGGTACTACACTTGAACTTATTGTATTAAAATTAGTTTAAATTGCATTTGAGTTATTTTCTTGGAATATTGTAATTTTCTTTAAAGTTTCCTATGGGTAGTGTACATTGCATAAATTACTGAATTATTTCTATTTTTATTTTACCTTAAAAACATTAGGGTCATTGAAGAATTGTGGTATACATTCATCTGGACTCCAATCATGTAATCTCTGTATAGAAGCCGGATATTCTCCTGGAACCCATTGAGGTCGTACATACTTGCAAAGAACAGATTTATGATAACGACGGGAAAGGTAAACGTAATATGTAATTTCTGATAATACATCTGATACATGATGTCCTACCTGTAAGTATTACCAAAATTATATTAATTAAATATTTATTATACTATAAAATTTAATATGTATGATCCAATACATACTTCAGTTGACTGTGAATCAAATGTTAAATCTAATTGTCTATCACCCTTGTTCAATCGAAATTTGGATTTTGTCAAATCTCTCCAATTATTACCACATCTTGATGTGAAATCTGTGACCCAAGGCATTACATGATGACAACTTGGATCACCATATCTTCTACCAGCCAAATTGTTTAATGCAGTCAAATAATCATAGTTGCTAATACAATTATATACCCACATTTCACATAACTTTTCAATATTTTCATTCATTCCAAATTTCGAATTTCCTTGTAATATAGAATTTGATGAAGTTATATCATAACTTTTTTTACATCCACTAAAATTTTTTCTTTTCATTTCTTGATTAGCAGAAACTTTTGAAAGCTCACTTTCAGGTTTTATGTATATATTGTCACTTACTCTTGGTAACACCTAATAATAAAATCTGGGAAAGTAGTAACAATTTCAATAGAAAAACTAAATTAGCAAAAGAGATTTATAGAAAACTATGCAAATATTAACCTGAATAGTAAAATTATCCATGAGTAAAATATCACTAAGAGTAATTTCACCTAATACTAGACCTCGATCATGCAAGTCTCTAGATAATTGTAATAATTGATATATCAAAAACAATGGTTTTCCATGACTTGCACTTAAAGCAGCAGGGCTATATGTTACACACCTTAAATAGTAATAAATAATTAATTATACACAATTAGTAAGAGATTGTAATTCAAATTTGTATAATAGTATATACTTACTCACGAAGAGAGTATTCTGCAGTTTGTTCATGTAATGTTAGAAAAGCAGATGCAGTTTCAACAGCAAATATGATTGGAAGAAGATTACAGTGCACTTCGGTTGACACACCAGGTGATACAGACACCACTGATCCATTTAGAATTTGTACTAGAGTACAACCATACATTTTTTGTAATATTTCTTGCATAATTGATATATCACTAATATTAGCAGTTATATTACATTGATCTTTATGTTCTATACAATTCCATGGACCTGTGTGTGTGTGTAGTGTATGTACATATATACACACAAAGCAGAAAATAGATATTTTTTATTAAATAAGTAAAGAATTATTCAAATTTAGTAATTTATTAGTAGATTAACATTAGTCAAATCTGATTAAAAATACGTACTGTAATATTTTTTATAACATTCTTTCCATAAATTTCGATAATTAGTTTCTGCAACATAGTGCATTAGTTGTGAGAATGTTAGATCAGCATGAGTATTTCTATTTATATTTCTTCCTCTTGGGAGTGGAACAGCATATTTATGTTGCTTTTCATAATTCTCGA
>NW_017100150.1:588771-601639 GCF_001263275.1 Habropoda laboriosa
AATTTATGTAGCAAGCATTTTTCATAATAATAATTTTTATAATTTCAGTTCATTCATGAATTTTGATTTTTTAAAGATTTATTTAGAAGCTCATTAGTCTAAACTTAAATCATGTTTTTGTTTGGAATCTGTTACTGAATCATACTACAAATATATAATTTTAATTTAAAAAAGTAAGATTTTACAACATAATATGAATATTTTTCTATACAACAACAAGATTGTGGATACATGAAAGTATATAATATTTGTAAGAAATATTCTTTATAATTGTAAGAATATGGAACATATTGTAGATCTATGAAATGTTGCATATAAAATGCAATTACAGTAAAATTTCTTTTTTCTGAATTAATAAAAATCAACATACTCTGACGTATATTCTGATCCAATCAGAACCCAATTCTTCAAGCATAGGGTGAGCTGCAATTTCATCATCTGTTAATCGTTCATGATTAATAAATGAAATTGGACCTATGGTAAGTAAGTTGGTCAGCCAGCTTTTGTGAACAGTTAAACAAATTCTACCATCTGTTACTTTTATATATTTTACTGGCACGAGTAATTCTTTTGTTATTATATCCATTTTTTATATTTGTAATTTATACCTATAAAAAAATATTTTTATATATATCATGTATAAATTTCTTTTTGATAAAGTATAATCTAATGTATTCTTATTAATTCGTCAAGTTCATACCGTATTTGAATTGTATGGTTAGTAATATAGCGGAAAAACAACAAACCATGTATTTATTCCCAATGTTTACTATCTCAGTTTACTTGTTAACGCCACACACAGCTGATTTGTAGTAAAGAAACAGCTGAGGTTAGACGCCATGTTAGATACGATTTCATAATATTGTTACGATTTTTTATATATGTTTAGAAACAGTTTTACACGCAACATAATGTTTCACCTATTAAAATATTTTTTACACTTTTCTCCCTGATTACTTTTCCATAAAACAAAATAATCTTGTATTGCTTGTGGAAAGTAATGCTCACATAATAGTGTATATGATACTTTTGATTTAATGGTAAATTCAAAAAGTATTTGTAATTATTTGAAGTATATATAATTTGCAGACGAAGATATTGTTAGAAAATTTTATTTCAATTTAATAAATATTTTTTAAACAATAATAAATAATAAAACAATATCATCTATTCAATGTTTATAATACGAATTGTCTTAATAATGTGATTAACCAATAAATTGGAGCTGATTAAAAATGTTTTGCAGCAATTTCTACAATCTTTTTATAGTATGTAACACTAAAATTGAAAGAAGTAAAATGAAATACATATGTTTTAAAAGTGCATAATGATTAGGCATCTAATCTATTACTTGTATTTAATCTGCAGTACTGAATGATTACTAAACATTTACAATGTTAATAAGTTGGTAGGTTAATTTTAGTCACTATTGCAATATAAAAACTCTTTGTTTTATTAAAATGGAGTTACAAATTCAATAAAAATTACTTGGAAATTTTATGATAGCATTTGCTTAATAATTAATTCAAAATATGTTTAAATTACTTTGCTAAATATGTATTATTATGTTTTGTAAAATTACATTTGTTCATGGAGCCATACTATTTATATCTTTATGTATTTTAACTATCAATGCGAAATATCATGGCTAAAACAGTTTGGATATTCTTGTTCCATGTATGTAATGAGAAATAATTGAAATTAATTTATTCAGTTTCAATGCTCCGCTGCGTAATACTGGGTAACGAATATAACAAAAATTAAGTTTCAAAGTTCAAAGTCTATATTCTTCTATATTCCCATTAATAACACATATGAGGAAAAATAATAGTATTTACTCGTTACGACAAACTTATTATTATTATTTTTAAAAAGAAATGTATATAATAGGCCGTCTGCGCTTGAAGGAAAGTTTTGACACAGACATCGTACAGGTACGGGTCGATCACACCGATACCGAATCGATACTGTCGATACTAATCCGTAAATCATGATAGTATCGAAGACATAGGTATCAAAAATATCGATACTCCTTTGATACTTTTTTGAAAGTATGTATCCATAGTCGTTTGATACTTTTATGGAAGAATCAATACCCATTTGGTATTAATATGAAAATTTCAATATTCGCTTCATATCTTTCGAAATTTTTCATAATCATTTAACATTTCACCGAAACGTTTATATTTATCTATTTGAATCAGTTAAACTAATAATGGTATAATCTGGAATGCATTTACGTCTACATATAAACGCTCAGCACTGTTAAAACAATTTACCTAATGCCCTTATTAGACAAATTGTAAAGTTTCTTGGAGATATAGAAAACAAAATATTGTTCATCAAACCGTATTCCCAGATGTGAGAAAAATGTCTACATTAAGGAAGTTCTAACATTCAATAACCCATAATTCATTAATCTTAATTTATTTATTCTTAAGTAATATATTTCGTTGAATATCAACAAAATTAGATGTTATAGCAAACTACTAAGAAGGAATATTTTGTCAACAGTAGTGTCTTTCAGTCTGTTCCTCTTTTTACTTATTAATTCTCGATGCTTTCATAGAAGTATAAAAACGGGTATCGACACCCTCATAGAGGTATCAAATGGGTATCGATACTTTCAAAAAAGTATCAAAGATATATCGATATTTTTGATACCTATGTTTCTTCGATACTATTCGATACAGTATCATGATTTACGGACTCGTATCGATAGTATCGATTAGGTATCGATCTGATCACTAAGTATAGGATAAACCAATCATATTATGGGACTTTATGTCTCACGTCTTGAAATACCGCTTGTGTAAAAAGGCAGAGGTTTTGTTGTGCCTTCTACCACAAACGAGATATAGGCACGGACGAGGTACAGAATAAACCTTGCATTTTATGGGACTTTTTGTCCGGGGCTTTAGGGTCGAGGAGACCCTTACCATTTTCGAGTCGCTACCAACGTTACTGATTCAGTCTAGAATAAGATTACAACATTAGTAGTGATTGGAATTGGAATTAAACGTAACTATGAAATTACAAATAACAAAATAAGTGCTGTGAAAAGATCGTGAACAGTTCTACCCAAGTAGTTCTACCCAATCCAATATAATGTAAGTACCTTTATATGCAAATTTAATAAAAGAGAATTTTGTACATCTGTCGACTTTATCATCTTTGATAGTTGGATTGTGTGCAATTCGTAAATTCACCGCTCTATATCGTAGAGGGTATAGCAAAAATTCTGATTTCTTACACGATTGGTATTTCAGAACGTTTGACACAAAAATTTATTAGGTGCAAGGTCTATCCTGTATCTGGTCTGTGCGTACCTCGTTTGTGATATAGGGTAAACCACTCATCCATTGTATTTTTTATCATACGACCCCGGGGTTCCGGAACTCCATTACCAACATTCTACTGTATCGATTAAGACTGGTATTATATCATTGTGCTATTAGTGGTAGGAATTGAAATCAAGAACACTTGACATTTGTTATTTTAAATAACGAAGGGGACAAAATTTCAAATCTTAGGATGAATCGGAATGGATTCAGTCACACATATTTGCATTTTGGGATTCAAGAGTGTATTGACAATACAGTAACAATGTACACACGATCAATATCGATCGTTGTGCGCGATTCAGCTTGTTTTTAAAATAACCGTTCTTAAGCGCAGAGTGTTTTGAACGACGTCGGTATTTCAAATCGTGTGACAAAAAGTCCTATAAGATGATTGATCTACCCTATATCTCGTCTGTGGTAAGACAAGGAAAGGAATACGGGTAGTCAATGATAGCACTAGTGAAACGAGTTAGACAAGAATAAAAAATTTTTAAAAAGTAAACCAATGCCATCTCGTGTTTGACTGCACGAACTAACGGTTCGTTACTAGGAACACAGAATGTGAGCAGAGGTATTAGACAAGGAACGCACTACTGTGCGAGAAGGACAGAGAGAAAATGTTTCCTATTGGCCCGCAGATCGCTAACATCCGCCATTCAGACGCTAAATCAATTCGACCGGTACAAAATCATTAATAACTCAATAATTACGATGATTTTGTGAACTTTTAGAATTGAAGAATGAAGTGTGGACCTTCAGCAACTTTTACAAATAGATTTCAACGCATTAGACCCTTTCAATAATTAGTTATTAACGATTTTAGTATGTGATGCCGGGAACGATACTGCATACCTATACGGGTCTACACGAAAATGGTAAGGATCTTCTCGGCCCCAAAGCCCCGAACAAAAAGTCCCATAAGATGCTATTTAGGTTTATCCTGTACGTCGTCTGTGGTGCAAGGTCTATTCTGTAGGTTGTCTGTGTCTGTACCTCGTCTGTGGTTATACCTACTCTCTACGATATAAAACGGCGAGTTTAGGAATGGCTGTTCTTTGTTAAATAAAACTAACATGTGTTTATACAATTTTCATGTTATACTTATTACCTTACTAATAATTGAAAACATTACACATTGCTCTGTATAAAAAGAAAAGCAAGAAGAACACGAGGAAGCTACAAATAGTGTAGTGGAGTATCATTAGCCTTTGATACTTTTTCTTAGCAGCTGGTAATGACTCTGGTGTCTCCTTTATTAATTTTCGGAAATATCCTGCAAATATATCTGAATATCTATGCCAGTCCAGTACTTTTAAATCAAACGGAAATTCTTTCATATCGGCATCATTCATACGAGTTTGTACATCTCGGATATTATCAGATTTTATGATCCAACTGGCAGCAATAAAGCGCGATAGAACCCTTAAGTTCTTCGTTACCTTCCACACTCCACTGATAGCTCTGTGAAAAAGAATATCATATAACTTTCAAACATCTGAATCCATAATAAGATATTACAATTTTTTCATCATTTTTCAAATAAATATTAAAGCAATTTAACGAACTACCGTTTAAATCGAACTCGAAGCATTCTTATTCGTGTACAGTTTTGAAATTATTTTTTGAAACTTACATTGGTTTCTTCCTTCGAGCCACGAGAACTATATCAACCATTATAGCAGGTATAACGTGAAGTATTAGGTGGAGTACAATTAAAGCACCGAAATTTGGGACAAACACTAAGAATGGATACCAAACCATTTTAAGGGATGGGTATTTATACGCTGTTTTCATAACTGATTCTATTGCTAGTCCGTAGGTGATAGGATTCCAGTCAGATGATGCACAATTGTAAACTTGTCGTTCTTTTGACTTCCTACAGAAAATAATAAAAATATTAAGCTCTTCGCAGAAATTTTAATGCCGATAAACAAAGACATTCGGATATGCTTTATTAAAGGATCATATTTAATTTAATGATATTCATAGTACCTGTGAACAGTAGAATCCCAGATTAACGCCAGGAGACTGTTAGTCACGATGTCAACAGGAATTATGTCAAACAGCGCATCTTCCCACGTTTGTATCACATGCACTATACCCAGATAGATTCCTACTGTCAGTGTTACAGGCCCACTTTGGCTTCCTATCCAACCTGGCAGCGGTTCCATATATGGTGGTACAACTGTTCGCAAAATGAGTAGAATTTCCAATATTTAATTTTCACTATTTTACGATATTAAAAGGGACATTTTTATTTTAAAACGAATAGTTGACGATAGAGCAAGAAATCAAACGTCTGAAGATGTATTGCAAATCGTTGCTCTTACAATTAATAGCCTTGAGCATTAAAATATATTCTTTTTTCGATCTTTCAATAGAATAACAAAATCGCTATTGAGATCGTTTGTCTTTTCAAAAATCTTCGAAAGCAGGTCGGTCGATCGTAATATATTTTCAGTGAAACGTAATGATATAGAATTTGTTACTGATTCTACGAAGCAAGCTGGTACATTTACATTATTATTTTTCATGCAGGTTATATCCAGGGTGATTCTCATAAAGCTGGCCGATTGAGTTCTGTTCCATGGGTGGAAATCTTTTGATGTATGCGGTGGCGTTATAGGTGGAGGCGTCTAGATAATTTCAAGGTCAACTATTCTTTGCCCGGAGCATACAAGGTAATGTCTTTGGCATCGTGTGATCTTGCATGACCTTGGATGAAACTGTGCCGTGGTCGATGAACTCATCACGCAGAACACTACGAGACTATAGAGGACAAAATATAGTGTCCCATTTAAAAAAAATTCAGTGTACCTACAAATCATCTAGGCGCCTCCACTTGCAACGCCACCGCATGCATCGAAAGATTTCCCCTCCTGGAACAGAACATTTCTCGTTCGATAAGGTACAATCTCAGCCTTAAAAATTTTCCCACTTTTTATGATACACCCGGTGTATTACAGTGATTCATGAATCTCGGACGACGTCCCTTTTCAATTTCATTCAAGTTCTTCAGTATAAACGATACTAGTTCAACACCTTTTTCCAACACGTTTTTATCGTCGAATTGAAATGGAAATGTAATAATGCATTCATACCGATAGAAGGTCTGAAGACCAAGCAAGGGAACGATGCTGTTCTGCTAAAATCCTCGACCACGCTTTCGGAGATGGCTTTACTGAAGGTGTACATATTAGTCCATTTCCCTACGAAATCATTTATCTGTTCCTTGCTAATTCCATATTTCGTCTCTTCATCGGCTCGTATCATATCTTCGACTAGTTTTATGTCAGCCGGTGGTGGGTAAAATTTCTCTTCGATCACTTCGTTGTAAAGATGTGAGTACGCGGTTGAAACGTACACGAACATCTTTAAATGATTGCATTCTGCTGCTAATTCGAGCATCTTCTGCGTGCCAATCACGTTCGTCCGCAAAAGATAGGACGGTCTTGCCTCAAAGTACACTATGGCCGCGTTATGAATTATTATATCAACATTCTCGATTAGACATCGACGGTCTTCAGGTGAGAGACCCAAGTCGGTTCTTTGTAGATCACCATTAATCGGTACGACTTTTTCCATAAAGTTTGGATTCAATTCGTGCAATTTACGGAACAGCTGAAAACGATAGAAATATGAATGTTTCTTTTTGCCCGCAGCGAAAAATCCTTCTCGCAGCGTATACGCTCCCCGATCCCATTCAAATTACATATAAAACGTTGCTTGTATCGTTCAAACTAACTGAAATAATTAGGTCAAAAGTGTTAGTTGTTGATTTTCAATTCTTACAGTTTCTTCGGTACTTACAACATTTTCGAAGCGTTTCTTTAGTCGTTCTTCTATCGACACACCCTTTTTCGTCCTGATCACAACGTAGATCTTGTCAATTTCCACACAAGTGCGAAGAAGTTTCTCCAAAATGACGCTGCCCATAAAACCGATGCACCCCGTAAGAAGTATGCATTTCCCAGCGTAAAATTTCCGTATCTGGCTGACGTCGTTGTTCTTCAGATTCTCATTTTTGTTCAGTTGACAAGTCTCGTGTATATTGTTCATTCTAAAATTATTTCATTTGAAAATTTTATATAATCACAACTGCTTCTTATTTAGAATAAGCAAGAAAACAATTTTTACTTTTATTTTATTTTTCCAATTTCGAAATTTCAATTTTTCTTGCTTTTCCTTCCTATTTCTTTTTTTTTCCACACGTTTAATTTGATTGGAGTATATCTTTTTAGGGTTTAATTTTATTTCAATTTCTATAGAGTCGAATCACTCTGGAGACTTCCGCGAAGTACTACTGACCGACAACTGGGTAAGGTCCAAATTTTTCACACTTTTATAATACACCGTTAGAGGTATAATGTATAATTACACTCCTAGATCACGTGAAGAGTGTAGGCATGCATACATTAAATGTTAATGAGTACAGTTCAAGTTTATCATTGAAGATTCAAGTTTTATAATTGGAATCCCACGACCTTATCTCAAATGTACATTAGTAACATTACTGTTGTCCAAAAACCTGTTTCAATGTTATTTACGTTCAACTAGGGCAGCATAAATGTTATTGATCGAGTACAATGAATTCGATGAATATTGAGTTTAATGATATTAAATGTGAACATAAACAGTAACGTCTTGTTTAGTAATTGTATGAATCTTACCGGTTTAATATAATATACTAGTTCATTTTCAATTATAAAATTTGTGATTAGTGCTTGTTGCGAATTTTTCGGCTTAATTTGACGGATGTTAAAATACTTAATTCGACAAATAATTGTTACGTACGGAAATATTTTTGAAAGGGGCATTATTATTTATACAAACAGGAAAGAAAGTAATTTTATGTTTAAAGAAATAAGCATTGCTCACATAATTTCTTCAATTTAACATATTCACGATACCGGAAGTATTTGTACAATTGTTTAATCATGAATACGCTCCGCTTAACCCTCCTTGAACTATGGCATAGGAAAAAGCTCGGTACTTCCGGTTATCTTTATTCCTTAACCACAGAAGAACCTCGAGCGTGACTTGACTCTGTATAGTACTGTCACTTGTTACTAACGTATCTACCAAATATTCATCGTTTCCATGACGATAGCAGTCTTTTGATTTGAACAGTTCCGTGAGTGTTAATTTCGTATAAGTGGTCGATTTTTAAGCAAGGTCAGTTAGTACTTGGAATAGATATAAATTATTAATATTAATTTCATTAAATAGAGAAATGTTTCTACTTTAAAATTTATATTTGGTTTTTGGTGATATGTAAATTCAATTCAGTGTATTGCTTCAAATATCTGAACATTAGGTGTGGGGTAATAGAGGTCAAAATTTACGTTGAATTATATTCGCTTATTTCAGCTAAACCTGTCTTGAGTAAATATTAGTAACAAACCAAACTCCTTTAGCTACATTCTCAAATAATTTTGGTTAATATATTTGGTTTAGTTTAAGAATTATTAAATATTATATGAGAGAGTCCCCTATTCATTGTACTCAAGTATAGGCAAATGTTATAAACAATTGCTAATATCTAATAAACTATATCACTTACGGCTACCAAAATGATTGAAATATATAAATAATAGTCCATTTTACATTCTACATGCTTGAAAGTGCATAATTAATCGCGCATATCTATTGAAATAACGAAAATGTGTTACCATTGAATGCGACGTGTTCAATACTCTCCCAAAGAATGTTAAATAATTATCAAACTACAAGGGATATGTTAATAAAAATTATATGAGAATATAGTCAAAGGAGTTACCTTTAGGACGCATACAGTTAGTTGCATGAGAATTTAGTAGAAAGCTATGAAATTATTGAGAAACCGTAAAGGTATGTAGTATCGTTCCCGACATCTCGTACTAAAATTGTTAATAACTAATTATTGAAAGTGTCTAGTGTATTAAAATCTATATCTGAAAGTTGCTAAAGGTCCACACTTCATTCTTCAATTCTAAAAGATCACAAAATCATCCTAATCAATGAGTTATTAATGATTACTCCCTGGCCGACTTGATTTAGCCCGCGAATGGTGGAGTTTAGACGCTCGTCAGCCAACAGGAGGCGTTTTCTCTCTGTCCTTCTCGCACAGTAGTGCGTTCCTTGTCTAATACTTCTGTTCACATTCTGTGTTCCCAGTAACGAGCTGTTAGTTCGCGCAGCCAAACACGAGATGTCGTTAGTTTACTACTGAAATGTAGCGGATTGCTACAGACGCGTTCTACTTTATCGGCCCACGCGGGAAGTGGGAATAGGTGGTTTTTCTTTAAAGTGTCTGTTTTACCGCACGGGTATGTATAACGAATAAAATATATTTTAACAAAATAGACTCTTTGAAACTATTAACAACACGATATATATACACTGCAAAAATTTTCTATTTCTTGCTTTATAATCTGTTCTTCACTCTTCGGCTGCTTCCGCTCGATTGCCCTTGACTCGCCTTTCTGCCTGTCCTACGGCCGCTACTTCTCCTGTAACAGACGCTAAGAAAAGGTGGCGCTGGAGTTTCCTCCCGCGCACACCTACCACTTCCGGCGTTCGTCGGTATCCCGGAAACGAACACGCTTTCCGCTTTGGCGGGTCGCGGTAGATGGCGCCACAAAAATTTTCTATCCTTGCCTAACTCATTTCTCTGGTGCTATCCTTGACTACCCCTATTTCTTTTCTTGCCTGACTCATTTTTCAAGTGCTACTATTCCTTTCTTTGTCTAACTCATTTCTCTCGTGCTATCCTCACCATCCCTATTATATTTCATTGATACTTATAATCAATTTTTAATTGCTTTAACATTAAATAATGTAGATAGTAAAATATATTTTCAAGTATTTCAATTATAGAATAATTAGGGTTTCGCGTTAAATAATAATTTAGATGGTAGTTTATAATTATTAGAAGTCTTAAATAAAATTGCTGCATGCTTTTTACAAAATTTATTTTACAAAAACTTTTATCAAAAATTAGAAAAGTTAATAGATGGACCTCACAGGACACCACAGAAATCAAGGAAAGGACGTGAACATCCGGAAAAATGTGGAAATACAAATATTTATCAAAAAACCAATTATTTATTGTAGGATAACTGTACAAAATGTATTTTACAAAAGGTTACAATGTACCAGTACGTTTTTACACCATTTTACTATCTATTCTCTTTTCCCTTACACACCGCATCCATTTCTTTTTGCGAAACACTCATTCTTCAAAAGATATTCCATTGCAAAATGAAATAAACTAAGTCTGGTTATCGTTAGGAACGCGTAATAATGGAAAAAATCCTGAAATTCGACCGGGAAACTTCGGAAATTGTAACTACACTATTTAGGCACATGTTGAAAAAAGTAACCGATGCCACCCATGCCTTCAACATATGCCGACCTATCATATATTTACAAGTCTATTTACATTCCCATCACTACCGTCGTTCTTCACTGCTTTTACGACTGTCGATGTCATTTGCTCTGGCCGCTGCTTGCTCCCAAAACAGCTACCTAAGTAGCACTGCCCTAAAAGGCCTACTTGAAGACTCAAATTTGCTTTTCCGATCAGGAGAATCATTCCCTTTACGACTGCAAATAACACCAGTTACGGAACACCCTGTATATGCGACCTGTTTCTGTACAACGTAGACAGCATGGCTGATGTGGTCGTTGTGAAAGGGTTGAAGAAGGAAATCGACCGACAGGGGAACTTCGGTAACCTGAAAATTCCGATTTGTTTGAAACTTTGCAGGTTTGTAGGGGACCTCAAGAAAAGTAATTTTCTTTTTGGCCCTTTTCCAGTTCTTCGGGATGAAAACAGCTCTTGAATAAAGATAAGTGTTACCTTATTTCCCTGTATATCTTTAGAACTATAGTATGTTAGAGATCTTTTCTCCTTGAAGGTTCTCGGGTAAGTACTGTGCCTTTTTGACACAGTCCTCTTCCCGGAGAGTCTCAAGACTCTCTCCACTTCGTGGCGAGATCCTTTGTTCAGAAATCCTTATCTCTCTGTACGCGCTACGAAGCATCGGTGACGTCGGACTACCGACCCCGTGCACGCAGTCCTCTTTGTGTTCGGCAACAGGACGTCGGGTCTTTTGCCACTGGTTTTTACGTCACCGCCGAGCGTATCTCCCAATAACAGATTCTATGGTTCCGCTCGTTGGCGATATGTAATGAGTCGAGGCGAGGCGACCGTCGTGGTTCTCGTAGATCGTCATCTGTTTTGTCGATAGTCAGTTCGTTTTATGCGCGTCTCGAGAAAGTGCGTTCGTTGCAGTAGTTTCCCAATACGAACAATAAGCAAAATTTTTTATCCAAAACAGCAATTCGTTGACTAAACAGCACACACTCTCTTCCACACCAACTCCAGTGGAACACGATATAAAAAGAAAAATATAAAAATCGAGAAAAATCAACATTATTGCATAACCTATCTTTCTTACTTTATTGAAAATATATATTTATTGAAATGAAATCTTACAGTTTGATCAGTCATTCAACACATTTGAACAAGTATTTTGTTGTTAAGTTAATATGTATGTACAATAGCCGTTCTATACAAATCGTCGTGGAACGTGGCGAACGAACTTTATAACCTCGTAAAATTCGAAGGGGAATTATAGCAACCCAACGGTATACATATGTACTTCCATTAATCGCATTGATGCATTAAAGTTCCATACATAGGCACTTTCAAAAGTCCAAGCATACAATATAGCTTATCTCTGTATCTTTATTACAATCGAAAATTCAACTGCCTGGACAATCTGAAAGAGGGAAAAACGTTTGATAACAGCGTTTCTTTTTCAAGTCATTTTATCCTCCCAAGAAACCATTTATGATTCTTCCACTTGTTCATTCCTATGTGAACTATTGAATATTAAAACACGACCGCAAAAATAACAAATATTTGTGCAAGGTTTAAATACATATGCGTTAAAAATGTATGTAACTAAATAATTATAAAACGGCATTGCAAGGTTAGGTTAGGCTATAGTTAATAAATTATTAAACAATGTGGTAGAACTTATATTTTAGATAGTCAAGAATTCCATTTTAAATATTATGACGTACGGTTGATCGACACAAAATTATGAAGTATAGTCGGTGGAACAAATATAGCGAGGTCGTAAATTGCGGCCCTGATTGAAGTTTTGGGTTCTTATCTTCTCAGTTTTCTTTCCATTCGCTTATCGATACGCTCGAACGTGTAAACTTTAACGCCTGACCGATTTCATGACCTCGCTATATTTCTTTCATCGGCTATACATATGTACGTATGCGTATTTAAGGCGAAAATAATTAACGGAAGGGACAGAAGGAAATTTAATAAATACATATAAATTTATTGCATTTGTACAATTAGGATTAAGTGTAATAAATGGAGAAATTAGGAGTACAAACACTTTTTCATGAATAAGTGCATACTAACAATAAGCGTTGTAAGATATTGGAAAATGAAATGATCGTAAAAAATCTGTTTTTATATTAAGTTTATAAAAAATTATAAAATTAATTACGTT
>NW_017100150.1:602017-624577 GCF_001263275.1 Habropoda laboriosa
ATTTAAATTAAAGTTTTTTATTATTATTATTTTGGAGAAGTTTTCCACATAGAAGATTTCACTCTGGTTTGAGCTAGTATGAACAGGCTATGCCAAGTTTATACTAGTGTGACTATTGCAGAAATTTTTTTACTATTGTGGTTGTGTTTAGTATGACAGCTTTTTGTATGTGTAAATGGATTCATGTTAGTAGTTCTAGTAAGTAGTTGTAGGATTTATATGAAAATCTGTAGTGTAATGCATATGACTGATATTACCAAGTGGTAACCATTGTTACTTTTTGTCTTCATTCTATATTCTTTTGATTTTCTGAGCTAGTAGTATGTACTTTCCACTTTCACTGTATATTTGGTTTTTATACTTTGGTCGTTTGGTATGACTATGTTCTATGAGGTATGTAATTTTATTTATTTTGTCTATTAATGTGGTATCTGGTCTGTTTGTTGCGATTGTTTTATCTGTTAATATCGGGTTGTTCTAGTACAGTGCCATTCAGTCATTGGCCGTACGGGCAGCGTACTTAGGCTTCCCTGGGCGTAAATAACTCTGCGGGCAACAAGCCACGTTTTTCTCGGGCAACGGTGCATGTACTTATGCATGTATGTAGTAACTAACCCATCGCTCATCTTAAGTAGACCAATTATGATTCGAAAATATGTAACACATCATTACTAAATATGTGACATCATCACTAGCCCACGACTTCGCCCTCAGCTCTTGCCCGCGGGCATCAGCAGGTGCTGGCTCCCTTCTTGCCTGCCTGACTATTGTCCTAGTATACTTGTGTTGTATTTCTTATGCCTTGTTGTGATATGTATTGTAGGAACCTAGGAAAAAATGAGGGAGAGCTCCAACGGGAATCAAACCCGTGATCTTCGGCTGGCAAGCCAAGACTTTGAGCACTACGTCAATAACGTCCTCCCTATTTTTGCTCGTTGGTTCCTTATTTGGATATGGAGGCCTCGATCCTACAGTATTTGTAGTATAGTTGTATGGTGGTCGTGAATTTGTATTTGTGCATGAGTACGATGTGTATCATCTTCCAGACACTGTAGCGTCTGTTAGTATATTTTACTCCAGTCAACAGTTTACATTCTGATGTAATATGGGCTATTGTTTCTGCATCGATGTTGCATTTGTTGTATTTGTCTGTTGTTAATATGTCATCCTTTATGATGTATTTTCTGTAGTTTCTTGTGTTTATTACTTTTATTCCAGATTAAACGAGATCTTGTTTTAGCCAATTGTATGTGTGTTAATATCTTTGTTTTTTACTATGCTTTACTATACGTTGATGAGCTTTGTGTTTGATGAAGTGTTCTGTTTGTATGTCTGTGTGAAGGCTGAGAGGTGTGTAACTTTTGTCGGTTCTATTAATTGCATTGTGTATGGAATTGTTGGTTTTTGAGTGAAAGTATTGTGTGAGTGTTACTGTTTGTTTGTGTGGAGTGTTTTGATGTCTATTATTCCTTTTTCTCCTAGTTCTTTGGTAAATGGAGTCTCTTTGTACATGCTTTAGGGTGATTATTCTTGTACTAGGTCATGGTTGTTCTCGTGATTCTGTTTAGTTCGTCTAAGTTGTGTCGATCCATTTTATTATGCCAAATGAATTATTACTATTATTATTATTATTATCATCATTATTGTTGTTACTATTATTATTATTATTATTATTATTATTATTATTATTGAATCATACTCTCACATCAATTTTTTGTTAATAAATTTTTATTCGATACTTGGGCTGCGAAGGTACTTTATAGAATGAAATAATTAAACGAAACCATATGAACACCGCATATTTTAATTATTGGTATGTCACGGTAGAATTTATTAGTTATTTACTGGCATCGTAAATTAATAAATATGAGGTTCTATGTATAAAGAGCTAAAAAAATATTTAAATCAGTCTTGTTGACCAAATTTAACTTGCTCAACTAATCAATATCCTTCGAACGTTTATGTTATTAGTATGTTAAGAAGACTCATTGTCTCTTTAGATTTCATCGCTACCGATTTAATACTTGACAATTAAAAATTGATCAGTCCGTCTGACGTTTATCATTGTTTAACTACTTTACACGCTTACCATTATCGCATACCAATGTGCATATACGTTTTATCGTAGGATAAATGGCTGATAAACCTCGTTTAGTAATTAGACGCGCGTTACGACACCACATTAAACATAATATTCATTGACATCTAGCGCGTCGGAGTCGCATCCCTATACACAACTCTCTTGAGTTGATATTAACGGCGCGCGTACAGTGACAATCTCTCTCGTCGGGTGCTTGTTATTCGTTGCCGGAATATTAAAATCCTGGAATGCACTTTTCGACAAAGACTCTAATGTGCACGGCGATGCGACCGTCGCATCGATTTTTAGTGGTCTTGTATTTTGATCTATGTAAGCGTAAATCGTCGCTTCTTTCGTGTACGGTTTACCACCTACCACCCCGCTTCCGTAACCCTGAAGCGTGCTTAAACTACCGCTCCCACTTATGCTTGATAATTTCGTATCGGTAGCTAATGTTGATAATGTTGTTGGTCGTGCTAGACACAGTTCGGTGTACGTTATCTGGCCTGATAACTGAAAAACAAAATAGAAAAAGCTTAACTTCGCAATTCGTTGTATCAAGTGAAAAAACATATAAAATGCATTTCTCTTATTACGACGATTCATTCGCTGACGACAAGTAGCAGTGGATATTCCAGGGGTTTGTTCTGTGGAAGTTTCAGATATAAGAATTGGTCAGGTACGCTAAGTAAAATTCGCGTATACAGGGTGATTCTAGCAACTGGGTCAGGCTACAGCTCTGTTTCAAGTGAAGATAGAAAAAAATCGTGGAGGAAAACGTTGCACTGTTTAACAAGCCCTATCGTCCTATGATACGATTCTTTTCAAAAGTGCATCGGTGCACTTGTAAAGTGCAATTATCTATTTGCTGGAATCACCCTGTATACGAGATGTGCTTAGAACTACAAGTTGAAATCGCGGTGTATCTTGCTAGCATCTTGTGATGCTTATACGCGATCAATTTTCATCGTCCTGCTTTCAAAGGAGGATGCTAAAAAGAAGGCCAATTTTGGCATACGGCAGGAACGAAAAATTTTTTTACAGCATGATTCTACGCATCCTAAGGAACAAAAAATGTAAGTGTCATTTTTCCCAGAAATGATGAGAAAGTTATGAGAAATGCGGTTCAAGGTAAGAGTATGACCATACTTATAACTTATATTCCGTCTCGTTTACTTCGGACGATGGTCTGTTCGTAAATTAACCACTTAGAAACTCATATTGAGTATTGTTTACAAAGATTGTTGTACATTAGTGTTTAATAAAAACCGAAAATAATGAAAAATAATTAATAGTTTTACTCTCAAAAGGACAGTGTAACGGTTTGAATTTAAAAAGGGCGCGTCTTTTACACAAGATCGGCGTGCGTCCGCCGAGCGGCATTGGGAGCGGCGACTGCGCATGCGTCGAGCGAAAAAAAATATGGCGTATTGTATTGCATTAAGACCACGTGCGTAGCGTTTGTTCTCGGTTTTGCCAATAAAAGTAATATAAAATCAGAAAATTCTTTTTCCGTTAACTCTTTTCTGTGCGCGAACAGGCAGCTAGCTTTATGTTTGGTTCGATGTACGTACAGCGACCCAGGCTCGCGTTTCTTATGTTTGGCTCGCAAGAAATATCACGAGTTCTAAGAAGTTAAGGCCTAGAATTTTTCCCAGAACAGTTGCGAGCGTACAGCGATCAGAAATCGGGCAGGACGACTCGTCCTCAGTCGGTGTTTACGAGGCTGTCGAACGACTGCCTCGACGAACGTCGCTTACACTGCGCGATTATAGTCTTGTAGGGAATACATTTCAAGTACACAACGAACAGCTTAGCTTGGGTGAAAAATCAAACGAGAAGCGTGTCTCTGCGAGCTACATAGCTGCAGTTTCACGGTATGTGTATGCGTGAATAATATGTATGTACATATACGTACACAATCGAATGATCGAGTTAATTGAAAATAGAGGAGAGCCTACGTGTAGCTAATTAGATCAATTACTGTAACAATTTCTTTTTATCGTATCCTAAGTTTATTTTTCTTGTAATAAGATGTGTTATAGCTATGAAACAACAACAAATTAGTTTTTTTACTGTTGTCTCCCCGAGACATATACCTATTCTATTCTTTTCTGGAAAAACACTGTCTCTTAGTAAACAATTAAGTCTTTACACACGACCTACTTCGTTGATTATTATTCTAACGACAATATACGACAATTGACACGCAGTGCAGATGATCAGACTTCAGTTTTCCGTAAAACCGGGGGAGGTTAGGTCGCGAACAATCGACGTCTCCAACCTACGCATAGTTCGACAGAACACTGTATACATAGGTATGCATATGTGTATATGTTTAGTAGACTGATATGTGAGATCATACTTTTTCCTCTGGCTTTCCTAGGGGATACACAGTTAAGAAATGCAAATTCTGTTAGTCTTACTTTTTTATTGTATCCCTGTCATGACGATTATTTTATTATATTTACGATAGCTTATTATAATTTTTATCACTTTGAGAATAAATAACTATTGGTTTCTGATTGCTTAGGATATAAGCATTGTGTCATCGAAGAATTCCTTGTTTCGATTAATTTGTCATTAATTATTTTTCATTATTTTTGGTTTTTATTAAACACTAATGTACAACAATCTTTGTAAATAATACTCAATGTGAGTTTCTAAGTGGTTAATTTACGAACAGACCATCGTCCGAAGAAAACGAGACGGAATATACCTTATAAGTGTGGTCATACTCGTACCTTGAACCGCATTTCTCATAACTTTCCCATCATTTCCGGGTCTCAATGTGAGTTTCTAAGTGGTTAATTTACGAACAGACCATCGTCCGAAGAAAACGAGACGGAATATACGTTATAAGTGTGGTCATACTCGTACCTTGAACCGCATTTCTCATAACTTTCCCATCATTTCCGGGAAAAATGGCAATTACATTTTTTCTTCCTTAGGGTGCGTAGAATCATGCTATAAAAAAATTTTTCGTTCCGGCCGTATGCCAAAATGGGCCTATTTTTAACATTCTCCTTTTATATACATATAAGGTTTTTACACTTCTGTCAAGGTTCACCCTTTCAGTTATCCCCATCTTTCACCCTACGGAATTGAAGAAAAGAAGGAGCAGACTTTACAATTTCAGGCAAGAAGCTATTTTATGTTAATCAATCATTACCGTACTCTGTATCAGCGAATAAGTAAGTTTTGCCTGCAACACTTTCGAAACGTTCTTTGAACAGATACAAGCATTGCAATCGCGAAACGAGAAATAAGTAATTCAATTTATTAAATGCTCTAAATGTCAGCTATTAATTCACGTGTAAACATAAAATTGTTCGAAATGCGGAGCAACAGTTTGGAAATTATTGTGACACATGACTCGTGTATTCGTTGGTTGGAACATTATCCTTGCCCAGTCGACGCGTGGATCGACTATATACATACTGTGTAAAATTCAGGAGTTTGCCCGTGGAAGGAATGCGGGTCTGATTAGGTCATATCCCCATAAGTCTACTTTCTCTAACACAGTCATAAAATTAGGGCACATGTATTGTTATTATTAGCCGACGCGATAACATCGACGAATCGGATCATTTAAAATTGCGTGACGTGAGATTTAGGCAGCGCGAGCGAAGTGCTCCTCTTGCCCCTGTACTGCCCCGGGGGCAAACTCCTGAGCTCCGTACAGTACACTGTCGGTGAAAAGTTTCTGACCACTATCTTTTCGTTTTTCAAGTAATTCTCTTAAAAGGGACTGCTGTAAAATAGTTGTTCTGAAACAAGTTTTTTGTTACCGTAGTATGTTTCCCTAAGTTTTACGTCTTTTTATGGTAGTTTAAACCAATGGAATCTGAATTAAGGTAATGATACGAAGGTAGGAGATTTCGCACCATTTCCGCGTAGGAAGGTAATTAGCTTCATTTAACACGGCTTTTAACTATTTTTGGGTCTAGGACGAAATAATTTTTTTATTTATTTCTTATTGTTCTTCGATGAAAGGTGTATTACATTTGATAAGTGAAGGAACGATATCACTAATCGTACGAGAAATTACTTTCCTTGTGAAAATGTGAAATAAAATGGAATACTTGGAATGAAATTACTTACCGATAAAGTTGGATAATTATTATATTCCTGTGAGTAGGGTGACAATCCTTGTAGATGATTCACTTGTTGTATGGATAGCGAAGTCGACGGAAGTCCATCTGGTGTACTTTGTACAGCCAAAGGTGTGCCGGATAGTGATCCCGCCAATTGATAATCTGAACCTTTTAATTCAATGTTTTCTTTAACTATCAAATTATTTATTATTATTTCGTTTAAATGGAATGCTTTAGAATTTATCATCTACACTCGGAAAATGGTGCATTTAAATGTATTCAACGTTATTTCACGGGAACTACGGAAAATTTCGAAATTTCTTTTTATAAAATAACATTGTTACGACAGAGATACAATCTCATACTTGGTCTTTTTTATAAATGGCGTCACTGCGAAAATTGTAAGGTTAGTTTCGCTACGACACGTGCACGATGGACGAAACAGTTATTATTCAATAGTGACATAAAATACACATATGATTGAAAATCAACTGTTTCATGATAGCCAAATGTCGGGTGCATTCTGGTGTCACCTGACTTTCAGTCAACAGCATGTAGTAACGTTTGTAAGAGGTCAAGGCGGCCAAACAATCTTTAAAATTTCCTGTTCTTTAATCACAATTATTAGAGGTGCATGCTTGAAGTTACACTCGCCTGCACATATTGCGACAGATAACGGAGTGTAGAAAGTGTTTTATAAATTTCTAGAACATATATAACGCGTCTCCTTTCTTCTTTTTCGTTTTTCCCCTAATTTTGATGGCTCACCTTGGCACGCGATATTGGCAAGTGTTTTTACTTTATAAGTGGAATATGCCAAAATTAGAGAATAAGCAGTAAAGTAAATATTTTTTGCTCTAAAAAGTAACGAAAAAGTTTTTCAGATAATATATTGGATATAAAAGATACGTCTGGATAGACGATGGTGGGCTTCTATGCTCTGTCGAGATATCTGATATATTAAGTCATCCCATAAGTTCATGCTGAATTTTATACCGAAATTTCGATCAATATTTCAAACATATCTTGAAATTTTATGAAAAAACGTAATCGTTTTTTCGTTTCACAACTTCTTCCCACTTTTTTTTCGTAGAGCCATAATACTGCCTTTGTAAAACTTCTTTGTCTTTTTATTAAAATATTCTTTGCTTTCAGTACGAACTTATGGGATGGCCTAATATTAGTTGGAATTGAATCTTATGTCTGCCTAGACGAAATAATGTGTGCTCAGATTTAATACATTTATTAAAACATTTTTATATCTTTCGAAAATGTGTTACATTTTCTAACATTTTGTTTATTCCACAAATTCAGAAATAACGTAATATTATACCTTTATTTATGGGTACGACATCCGGATTTCTGTCGTCAGTATCGTATAAATCTTCGGAACTAGGCGCGGTGCCCTTTTTTAATGGTAGATCACTCGGTCTCTGTGTCCTTCTTCCGTTTTTCATTTTCATAGCTAATAGAATGGTAACGGTAAACACAAGCAATGCAGCTAGCATTCCAATTAATCCTCCTAATAATGGAGTAAGTTCGAATGGTACCGGAGTCCCTATAAACAAAATGCATACCTTAATATAATCATGTAAAAATATAACAATTATAGCTTATATTACATATATACTGCATACTTGAGAAATTTGAAAAAAATACTATTTGTTAATGTTTCTCGCGATTGTTTGTGTATAGTGTATTCGTGTGCTCAGGAATGCTTAAAATAGCTCTATGTTTGTGATCACACGATTATTTAGCGTTACGGATCTTATCTCTTCTCAAGAGGAGCTTGGAACATTTCTAACTACTTCTAGGCAAATGTGCAATGGACACACGCAGGCTAGATATGGCAATGTTGGTAATTTCCAACAACTAAGGCAATATTACGCGATGTTACTTACCCGTCTGTTTTTCCGCAATTTTCAATGTAAATCCCTCCAATAAAGTAGGCTCACTTCTTCCTTTTGCATTCACAGCGTACAGAACCATATTGAGAATTTTACCTGGTTCTAAATCGTGGACTGTGAATGCAGCATTCTCTTTAGACGTCTTGTTCGCTTGGAGTATTCCTGTATGCTGATCAAACACCTCCAGAAGAAAATGTTGCGGTTGGCCACCATCGAAACCAGCAGAACACTCTACCGAGAGAGACTCAGTTGTTTGATTAGACAGTGTGCAATTGTATAGCGATTCAGGTTTTCCTGCAAAGAACAATTTTTGACAATGTACTGAATTATCATTCTATGAAATATAAAAGTAACCTAATGTGCAACCGTTTTGTAGTCCTAAGTTTCACTCATTTTGACTCACATACACTCGTAGTATGTTGAAGCAATATGAAAGTTGACAGGTTCTCTCATGCAAGAGATCCTGGAATGTACAGTTGGTGGAAATGATATAGCGAGGTTGTAAATTAAAGTATCAACCGTCGGACGGTTGAAGATTCGACATGCGAATAAAAAGCGAAGCCGGGTCACTTTTGACCCATCATAATATTTCTGTCTATGCATCAGAGAATTAATTCTTTTTGTCAAATTTTTATCTAAATACTGCGTTACTCAGTAACTTAAACAAAAAATGGCATTATTAATTGATGGTTGAATGACTTTTAGTAATAGCATGTTGAAAATGCCATAACAGCAGTTATCATACAGTGATAAAAAAATATAGCATCCCATTTAAAAAAAAAAGCAGAGATGATCTTGAAATCTCTTGTACATCTACACTCACGTAAAATGTATTTACATCCCTTTATATCCCCCTCCGTATCATGCGAGTTTTGTATGTAACATTTTTCCATATTATTATAAGTAACAGAAATATTCAGATGGACCAAGTTTCTGCCCCACCTTGTATCTCCCACGAATCTTCTACACACGCAAATAATACGGGTCATAGATGACCCAGCTTCGTCGGCTGAAGGTTAAGCGGCGACACTGATTGATGTAGCTGCACCCAGAGCCGTGGGTCGTTTGCAAATTGATATTTAATATTTCTGCTTACAATCTTTCATTGAACCTCGGTAGTCTCTTGCTCAATAGTAATTAGTGAAAATTGCAGTTGTCAAAGTGGAGGCGCAGACAAATTTTTTAAGTATGATGTAATGGAAAAATCAATTCCGACTTGACATTGGAACGAAGCTCGAGCTTTTTATCTCTCTGATACTGATGTTAAATATGCTTTGACACTGATTTTACAATCTCACTGTATCGCTTCCACCGACTGTACTCTCAGTTTGTTCGACTGAAATCTACCAACGTTTGCTGTTATTTAGAAAGTGTTTTCGGCCAATCTGGTCATTGACCAAGAATTGACTACATCTACGATATCTTTAGGAAAATCGACCCTTTTTATACTGTATAGACGGTATTGCCTTTAAGCAGGCTAGTGTTTTATAGTCGTTAGTAGCCGCTCAAACTGTTATGAAGGTTATTGATGTTCTTTCATGGTACTATGTATTTTTCACCTCATAGTTCAATAGTCAGTGTGAAAATAAGTTTCATATTGTACTATGACCTTAAAGTGATTTTGGATTTAGACATTGGAAACTTTAAAGAATGTACAATTATTTTATTTAAATTCAATTAAATGTTCAAAATAGTACTTGTGAGCAGCAAGAAAAACATTGAAATGTCCAGTGAGTTTTGAAGTTGCTCTTTGAACAAACTCTAGTTAACCCTTCTTTCATGTTTTCTGGATTGATTAGTTTATTTGCCGTATTAGTTTATTTAAATAAGACATGTTTCTTAAATTTATGTCTCTATGATTCGTGAAGGCAGCCTCATTGTTAAATAATACTTCATCGAGAGAAACGTCTATCATTTGTAACCTGCCTCGAGTCCCATTCAGAAAAATCTCCCGTGGAGTTTTCGGTGGAGTGACATGTGATAAGGATTAAGTTTATGTTCATGTAGTATCTGCAATGTCACTTTTCTGAGCGACATTTTTACTGCTGCTGTGAGGATTTGCATTTCCCTGCAGCAAGAATATTGATCGCATGTGTGTTACACTTTTGACTTTTGTAGGCTCTTCATTTGCAACACTACCACTTTCGTAGAACTGTTAGGGTACCCAAAATGGGGTGGGAAATTACTCTCAGTGTAGTCAGACTGGTTCCTTAAGATACTACTAGTGATCTTTCCCGTAAATAAAACCTATACATCATTGAGTAATGCATAATCAAACGAATGTACAATATACAGGGTGAGTTACCTAAAGACTAGAAACTGAAAGATCTTCGAAACTGTTGATTACACCGAAAAATATTTCCGAGAAGAGTTGAATGGTGTCAAGGGAGACTTAATTTAATGTGATTAGTTTTTCCTTAGGTCAGCGCGTAGAGAAGATACGAAGGATAAATTTTTTTTTTAATAGAATCGTATGAATTTAACGCATTAATCGATTCAGTCATTCCGAGTTTACGTCTCTTTCACACGTAATAACGTTATTCACGTTAGTTCCATGAACTGTTTAGATTGATCATAATACTTTTCTTCGTTTCTACCTAAACAATAATCCCCTCTAAGGAAGGAATATATTTTAGAATTGACTTAAAAATACCCAGGAAATGGTCAATAGTTCGTTCAAAACTTCTCAATGAAAACTCTTGGTTGTCAGTAAAATTTCGGCTCTTGGAGAAGGCTATTGTGCCTTCTCTAGAATTCTTGTAAAGGGCAGGACCGTTTCGATAACAAAAGTGAAAAGAAGCTATTCGACGCGATAAGTATAAGCATAGAAAATATTTGACCATATTTCTTAATTTAAATATCAGGACATCGTTTTATCGTAAAATTATAACAATCTATAAACAGTTTAATGTTAATTCCAATTGTTTCGTTAATAGACTTGTAAATTTCACTTACGTGAAGCATTCAAATGTAAACTGTAACTTATTGCTAATTATTTTACAATATTTCACACGTGTACGTACCTGCTGGAATGATATGAAATACACAGGCGTTCTTTTGCTGACCAGCGGTGTTACTCGCCCAACAGAACACAGTGCCATAATCCATTTCTGTGATTGGTCGATAGGTAAGAACGCTTTGACTGTGACGTGTCGAGTTTTTATATCGTGCCTGAGGCACGTCTCTCATTTCTTCTGTATTATTGAAAGCCCAACGAAAACTGTCCGGAGCTGGGTACGCCTCGACTTTGCAAATTACTCGGGCGTCTTCATGACGTGCTACACCGTATATCCGTTTCTGGTCCGGTACACAAATAGGCTTGTCTGCGAAAGGTGAATATAACGTTGAATTTTTTCTTTTTTTTTTTCTTTTTTTTTTACCAAAGGTAATCTTTCACGTGTAAATTATGAACATCGTTAGTTGTTTCGTACGTGTGGGAATGTGTGGAAGGTGAATGAAGTAAAAGTGTGACGTACGGCTCGAATGGTCTGTATGCAAAGGCGCGTAGTATTCATTTGAGTAATTGACCTGAGCGAGTACTGTACAAGCGCTACACGGACAAAAGATTGAATAGTGAGGACGGTAAAGGAAACGCGAGCACTTTGTATATCGTGATCGGTTCGCGCTTACAAGGGAAGATCTCGCGGTGTAACACAAACTTTTCAACGGGAATTTTGTTTGTATTGAATCTCGGATTCGATGTAATTTTTGAAAAATAAATACACAAATGTTTTTCACCCAGTTATTTGTCAATTTATCATTTGAGATGTTTTCACTTTTTTCTGCACCGGATTCAGCTGGATCTTCCGATAAGTTTGACACCTACACTAAAAACTTGTTTGTTTGCCACATCATTTCGCTGGTCACTTTAACGAACAAAACCTTTCGAGAAGGATTTACATTTTTTCACTCTTCGGAACGGTGAGAATTATTTAAAATACGGTCAAGTTTGGTTTTATTTTTGATCAGAATATTGTAAATGTGATTAAAATGATTTGATAATAATAATTTAAAAGATGACAGATCGGGTCAGAGGAGTTTCCTCTGAGAAAGAAATCTCCAAAAGGTATTTAAATAGTTGCGTGTATGATTTGCAGCATTCAAATGTGCACTATTGCATATCGGGTGACCCACAATAATCTATAAGCGTTTACACTTCGGAGGCTACGTTGAGTTGGAAAATTTGCTTTTGAAAAGTTAGTGACGGCGAAGGGGGATACTAAAGAGTGTAATTTTCTTGGGGTTATTTGAAAAATTTACATTCCTTATCAATGGTTCATGGCATTCTCGCGTCATTGTTGATAAGCTAGACGAATTTAAAGTATCTGCGAAGATTGTGAACAGTATAAAATATTGTCAAAAGTAAGAGATATTAGTTTGACGTTTCAATCATTAATAACGTGATTATGCTAGAGATTAGAAGTATCGGTCGCTGCTGGGTGGTATACGATAATTTTCGGAAGTAGGACTTTCTTTAGAAAAAAGAAAAATAAGTGTAAAGTAATATTGAAGTGTCAACAATTCAATATTATCTATATTTTCCTATAGTCGAATGTTTTAATCCCACTTTTTAACTTCGTTCCAAAGTTTTGCTAAAATTCGTCATTTTTCTACGGCACAAAACGTGTTATGAAGGGTAACTCTACTGTGCAGAAAAGTTGGCAATGGGGTGTACTGTTAAAAGGGAAAAATCAAAAATTCCATACATTTATCGGGAAAATCAACGCATACATTTACATGTATGTACATACACTACCAGCCAAAAGTTTGGAATTACCTGTCAATTTACATCAACATTGAATCTGCTGATAATTCTTTTTAGAATTGAGATCCATGTTGCGGAGATCAATAGATTTGAACGATAAAAAATTCATTGAAATGTTCTTAAAATTGTTACCTTTTTTTCTGGGAATTTTTGTGCAACTCGAAATGCACAGTGATCTCAAACTTTTGGTCAGTAGTGTGAAAATGCCTTGGAGAGGTTAATACGCATGGTTTCCATCATAAACGGATTTACTTTACAAAAATGTGCAGATCAAAAGTAATCGCAACACTGTGTTTCTGTAGAATTGAAAAACAAGTTAGTATTTAAGTAACGAAGCATGTGTACTTAATTATACTCTGTCATAATTAAAGTTAAAGGCAAATACATAGACTATACCAAAATGCAAATGATATAAGGGATTGTTTTAATAAGTGATGATAGACGGAGTTTATGTTAGAATTTTATGTCACATGTACTCTTATCAAGTACATTCACAGAATATTCCCGCTCCTCATTAGCTACTATTAATTAGTAACAGCAGATACATGTATACGTATAGCGTAGTAGAGCATACATGATAAATGTATGCAGGGTGTTTCACCGAATCTGTTACAAGCTGATATCTACGAACCTATTAATGGCATCGAGATGATTTTTTAAAACTTCATCGTACGAAGGGGCTTTTAATAGTGAACAAAGAATATCTAGTCTCACTCCAAGTACGAGAAACGGAGGGTAATTTCAATTTTTTAAAGGGGATGTGGGGTAAATATTTATATATTTACATATTACTTAATAAACTAAGTAACTTTTGCTTGAAATGTTTTTCAAAATTATGCATGTATCAAAAGTTACAACGGTTTGAATTGTCTGTACTGGGATTCTAACTTCGATACGTACACGGTGCGGCAAGAAAGTAGTGAGACTAGTAAAAAATACAAAATAATACAATTATTTCCTTCAAAATAATCTCCAAGGAACTCAATGCAACGTTTGCATCGGTCACATAATCGTTTAAAGGAGTTCGAAAATTGTTCTGCCTTAATTTCGTTTAATTGTCTTGTAACACTGTTGAATATCAAACACGGATTGAAATCGTTTACCTTTCAATTTTAATTGTCATTGTGGGAATAAAAAAAAGTGTGCGGGGGCCAAATCAGGAGAGTAAGGAGGGTGATTAAGCACAGGAATTCCCTTCTTAGCTGAAAACGTTATTACGGTTGCTGCATCGTAAAGATTGTGACGGCACGACAAAACAAGACGCGGAGAACACTTCTATACGTTGCAAAACCGAAATATCATCTGCTGTTTATTAGCGGACGCTTTAGATCATATTGCGACGTATCTGTTTCGACCATTCGCATAACATTGTTGCTGCACCGTATGCCAACAGAAATTCAGTCTCATACTTTCTTGCCGCACCGTGTATGTATCACATGTGTCGACAGTACAGGCAGGTCCTAGTAACAGACCTTGTGCAAACAATTCAAACCGTTATAACTTTTGATATGTGCAAAATTTAGAGAAACGTTTTAAGCAAAAGTTACTTAGTTTATCAAGTAATATGTAAATATATAAAAATTTGCGCCGTATTCCCTTTAAAATATTGAAATTACCCTACGTTTTCTATTTTTGTTCACACACTATAAAAGGTCCCTTCATACCATGAAGTTTGAAACAAATATCATTTGGATACCATTAATAGGTTCGTAGATATCGGCTTGCAACTGGTTTGGTGAAACCTAGCATACAAGATAAGTGTATATGTATAATATAATACAGACACAAGTACTTCGTGTGCACAGTGTTAATTTAGAATAATTATAGGTTTTCCAGGTACTTTCTTATAATCTATATTTATAACACAATATACTTAAATGCTTGGTTATCATAGTTAAGAATTTAAGACGAATTGGTACGTTCCTAATAACATGCATACAACACCAATTGATCGAATATTGTCTACTTAATGAAATAGTACAAATACATACGTACGTATGTATAATATTCTTACACTTTACATCAATACTTGTTCAATTGTTTAATTGTACGTAAACAGAAGAAAAGAATTCGATAAATATGTATACAAGAAACTTACACATAATTTTAAGTTCAACGTTATTGCTATGTCCATCTCCCTCGACATTGCTAGCAATGCAGGTATAATTTCCGGCTTGAGAACGACTAACTTGTCTCAAAGCTAAACCATATTTTTGTACTATCACGCCATTTTTTGCATTGTTCTGAATTACATTTCCCTGTAACAGTGCATATATTGGTCAATTAAATTTATAAAATGTCACGTTTATTTAATTTACATTGTTTATATTTCATTCAATTTATATACAAGATGTTTCTTCTAAAACGAACATGAAATATATTATCATTTTGTTTGGTTGTATGAAAATAAATAGAAAAGGGACAATTGTTCTATTTGAAATGGTAGATATTTTGATAAACATTTTTTTTTCAAAGGTCATCAACACATTTTTAAAATATATGAGATATGCTGGTCTGCAAATGGTCCTATATAAAAAAAAATCAAGTTTTCATAGGGAAGAAGAGAAAGTATTGCATGTAATTATATAAACATGTATTTATTTTATTGCGAAGGGTACATTTGCAGGATAAGTTTCTGTGGGGACTCTTAAAGAACCAAACTCATTGTGATATTTTTACTGTACCAGGGCAAGACGCACATACAGTAGTGTCCCGGCTAACTGACCGTGGTTAGAACAATATTTGGCTAGCTATCTAGCCAAATAGGAGGCTTGACCGCTTATTTCCCGCTCGTTTGGCCAGGCGATGGCGTCAGAAGCCTCAAGTTTGCTTTGTTGAACTATACCAGTGAAAAGTTACCATTACATTCTATTTCTTGTGTTCGTATAGTCTAGTTTTATACTTTGTACCACTGGAATCACCTTCTTTCTCTTTAAAAACTCATTTTGTGCTTAAAATTGTTACGTTCTCGTTTTGTCTACTATTTCTCAAGTATAATCTTTTTTTAACATCGCATATTTCCTGTTTATCGCCTGCACTCATTAGCCTATTTCTTCAGTTTCCAATGCTTTTTGTACGAAGGTAGAATCTTTATTTCTATTTTCTGTGATAAGATATGCCACATCGCCTTTTTTTGTAACCGGTTTTCATTTTCTGGCGGATCTCCGTAGTACTGATGTTCCGGAAGTGCTAGTTTGTGCTTTTATTTCTCCGTAAGGTTCTTCCTCATCACCGGTATTTCGTTCCAAGTATTTTTCTTCCGAGTGTTCTTCATCGATTTCATTAATTTCTTTACATCATTAGTGTAAATGCAACTATTTTTGCGTATAATATTTGCGATATTTTTGGAACAAATGTAGTAAGTGAACATACGCGCCAATGTTGGTTTACTAAATTTCATGATGAAGATGTGATGGTACTTCCTATGCTCCGCCACCAGAGGGACGGACCATTGACCTTTCTCACTAGTCCTCACCAAGGCTCCTATAATTATACAGGGTGTCCCAGTTTTTATCGACCAAACTTTGTCAGTATGTTGTATGGGTATAAGTAAGAAAAAAATGTTATATAAACATAGGTCGTTTGAAGCTTTATTAAAAAGTTATAACAGTAATACGAAATATAAAGAGAATGGTAACGAACTTGCGATTTCTATGATACAAGACAAGAATAGTACTGGCAGAAATTGCATTCAACACCTTCAACGATCACAGATTGTAAATACAGCTCACATAAACAGATTAGATGTACATACCTCTGATCTATTCCTATTTTGTATCATAACTGAACATCTGTTACCATTCCCTTCGCATTTCGTATTATTGTTAGAACTTGTTAATAAAGCTTCAAACGACCTATGATTATATAACATTTTTTTCTTACTTATATAACCATAGAACGTATTGACAAAGTTTGATCGGAAAAAACTGCCCGCAACTAAGGCACGGGTCTTCTAAAGATAGCCCTTCTGATGAGTTCACTAGGAGGGTCCAGGGCAAAACACATTTTTCTTTCCCTTTTCTTTTTCGCATATCCTCTCTCTATTTACTTCTTCCTTTCAAAACGAACCGCCATAAAGGTTTTAAACTGCAACGATTGATGATGTTGCGTCGCAAACGCAACCGTTAAGAGTTTGACTTTATGACACGGACGACCAGGCCTGCTATTTTTGAGGGCTTCTAATTTAAATTCTTTTGTGTTTTACTTTTCCTTTCGAAGCGATGTCGAGGACCAGGTGTTCTATGAACGCAGAAACTCGACGCTTTTGTGCGCCATACGCTTTCTACATTTCCTTCAATAGCAATTGAGGTGTCGTAAAGCCACTACACACACACACACACACACAGGTCAGTCCCGTTTGGACTGATCTTCCGCAGGGCCTCACAACACCCCTGCCACGATACCATACCACTACCCCAGCGACTAAGGAAATCCAGGGTGGGCTGAGTACTCCCTACTCACGGAGGACAGCCCATGACGAGGAAGGGTTCCTATTCGTCCTCATAGGCCACGCCCTCAACATAGTTTAATATAAAACTGCGAGTAAGGCCCAACGCGCCTCAATGTCCAACAAAAGTCCAGTAAGATCGGTATTACAATTCAGCGTCAAAGTAGTTCACATTTAACAAATAATTAGACTCATCCAAAATTAAGTTGGCGTGTGATGATGACGTTTTGAAGGAAATTATTACCACAAATTTACGATTCGTGAAACAGTAGAGAAACTTAAGGTGGATCACACAACAGTTTTAGACCATTTATACAAATTTAAAATGATTTCAAAGCTAGATGTAAGTACTTATGAGTATCGCACGAAAAAAGTGCGATCTGCTAGAATAAATGTATGTTACATTAAACACATAAAACTATTTTCAAGATTTTCGTTGGGAAATTCTTTCTCATTCTTCGCATTCCCCAGACATGGTACAATCATTACAAAATTGAAATATGAAAAATATAAGCAGGTTCCTTGAAGCCGAACAATAAATACAACACTTTTTCTTATTAAAACTGATATCTTTTTAAGAAAATGGTATTAAGAGCTTACAGAACCATGAAATACAGTCATAGAAAAAAATGGATACTATATAATTGATTAAATAAAACAACAACACCATAGCAAATTGATTTACTTTTGCATCCACAAAGCTTAAATTAGTTTCTCACCAATTCAATAATTCTCAAAACCACCACGTTTAATCGTAAATGACACAAGAAAATCAGCGATATTTTTTTATAGGTCCATATTTTAGTATATGTAACGCGAAGTATCACACGGTGATACATAGGTCTGTTCTGGTGTTAAGATGGTTTTAAGAAATGTAATTTCATATTTATTGTTGGACATAGGTCGATAATCAGTTATCGATCGTTATGGATAAAGTCGCTCAAAGTGATGTCATGTGTACAGAAAGATGAGTGAGTACTAATGTAAAAAAAAGAAAAGGAACATTATCAGCCTCTGTACCCTGTTGAAACTAACTGCAATGTTGGCGAAACGTCGGAATTCAATAAATTTTGGGTACGACTGAAATCTGAAAGTCTCGAACAACAATTCAAAAAATAATATTAGTATTAATGTTATCGTAATATCAGTTTGTCTCATCTATAAGTGTCAATGCTATTAAGTACGTTAATAATATTTTCTATCTGAGATCTTATATGCTGAGAATATTACAATATTGGAGAACAGTAACGCAAACATTTTGTATAAAAGATTTGTACCATCGTATTTGTGCATCGTTTCCTCCTTGAGTAATGAAACTTTTCCTTTAGTCATTCTTTCGTTACTTTCAAATTCAACAGAAAGGATTTCGATGTCCTGTTTCTCGTCATTCATTGTTGTCATATGGTTCTGGGAACAACGCCGGAAAGCTTTGTCTCCGGGTTTATTTTAGGAAGGCATTTCAAAAAGAGCCGGACTATTTTTCAACAGATGTTGGATGATTGTGTAGGTGAAAGGACGACAGAGCAATGTGTACCAAGTGCCGAAGGATGTTTAAGTGTAAAATATTTATCGAAGAAAACTATAACAGTGATGGATAATGCACTACTATATGAAAGGAAATTCTACAGCGAAAATGTAAAGACCGTTTCTCTTATCGTTCTCAGTGTCTTTCGAGTATTGTGGGAAGAAGTCTTTCTTGCTCCAAAATGCAATACAGAAAAATTCTTACGCAGTTTCTTTTGAATAAAATTATGGAAATTATTTGAAATAAAAATATTTAATTTCAATGGAGTTATGTTTTTTTTTTTAAACGAACGACTTAAAACTGCGAAAACTTTCAGGATGACCTAAAAATAACGCAGTTATCTGGACACAAAGATGTGAAAAATGATTGTGAAAAATAAATGGAACAATTGTAATGATTGCTACTATTGTAACTGTGTGTGTGATGATGATAATATTGACAAGAGATCGCGCAGAACCATTAGTTACGCTCAAACAATGTCAGGATGGAATACAACACTTTTGTATGCAGAGCAACATTCTGAGGCATCTTTTTATAATTTGTGGGTATTATCCAAGTGATGAAATACCGTAATAATGTAATAATGCAAATCATCAGTATCTCTTCCGTTCAGAACTTCGATTTCGCAATAATTTGATTCGATTTGGATCTCACTTATCTCGGATTACTGAGACTTTACTGTACAACGGTGTCTTCTCTTTCCGAAAACTCTTCTGACATTCTAATTCTGTTCAATTAAGAAAACGTAACGAGTTAATTTAGCTAACTCCAATTATTAAAGTAAAATCCTTAAATTGAGAATTTTGATCTATTAAGTTATTTCTACGAAATTATTGCCTGGTAAATTTTTAGCGGTAATCCTATCTTCCAGTTAGGTGCGTAATGAGCGGGAACCGCAGGTGGTTCAGGGCCCAGCCTCCATTGCACGCGGTACCCTGGGGCGGGGCGTAGCGGGGCCCTACTCCTCTAACCCGCCAGTAATAAGAGTCCAAGGGAGGGGCCAGTTTAAGCCCCTCCCTTCGGTCGGGCAGGGAGTTACTGAAAGTATTAGAAAATAATGTTCGGGGCCCCCAGCGTGCTCGACGAGAGTAGTCATGAGGGTTTTAGTGGGTAAGAATCCCACACTACCTTGCTTCTTCCCCCCAGGCAAGATTTTCCCCATGTAAAACAAAAAGGTGCGTAATGAGCTATTACGCAATCTACCAGTATTTACATACATATTTATGTAAAAGTAGGTCAGCAGAAGTGCGCGAGATTTTTCCTGGTTTCAAAGAAACCAAAACATTCCTTTCACTTCCTAATTGCTCTTTGCTCCTCATTATGTGGTAGGGAAACATTTTCTAGTTTCAGATGCATCAAGGAATATAATTCCAAACAATCCAGGTATAGAATGTTTAGAATACTCTAAGTAACATGGAGTAACTCCGAATAAATCAGAATATCTTCGAACAATTCAGGTTTTAATGTATGATTAGCATTTGAATCTGTTCAACTCATTGTCAGTGAATTGTTCACTAGTAAGCATGGACACTTCCTCCATTAATCGCATATTTGTGGATTATTTACGTAGAGAAAAAGACATTAATCTTCTCTACTTGAAAATTTCATAGGTCTTGTTTTAATATGCACTTGTAGATTTTGTGGTGTCGGGCCCGTAGGCAGATTTAATGTTTAGTCGATGATTTCTTTAATGAAGTGTCTCCTGTTATTGAATACTTTGTGCGTCACCAGTTTTTATCAGTGTGCTAGAATTGTTTGCGTAAAACAACCAGATATTCTTAATTAGATTATACATGACAGAATAAGATGAAAATCAAAAATGAAAAAACCGCAAATTTAATTTGGTTTTTTAAATTATAACCATTTTAAAAAAGGGGTTTCAGGATTGGTTGGTGCTTGCCAATGCGCCATATAAAGACTACTATAGGTTAGATAGGGAGGCAATTGTATACTCACCGTAAAAGATAATAACGCACACTAAACAGCGCATTTCATGGAAGCTATGACAAATTTTACTATCTCCACTGCTAAAATATGATTTTGCAGCACTATGTTTAAAAAAATCGCACATTAAATATTAAATTAATGTCTTCATCAAATGTTTTCAAAATTAAATCAACGTCTTCTTCAACGCACCAACCTATCAACGCAAGCTATCCATAAGCTCATGCAAATTGAATATTAAAATGAAAGTCATATACACATACACTGCGTGTATCCACAAAAAATTCACCCATTCACCATGACGCGGTTTCTTTCACAAGTGATCACACACTATTCATTTAATATTGTTATTTTCACGGACAGTGTACTCTGA
This sequence comes from Habropoda laboriosa, assembly GCF_001263275.1. Classification (NCBI taxonomy): domain Eukaryota; kingdom Metazoa; phylum Arthropoda; class Insecta; order Hymenoptera; family Apidae; genus Habropoda; species Habropoda laboriosa. The sequence goes on from NW_017100150.1 coordinate 623,156, forward strand.
AACTGATTTTTGAAATATCTGTAAGGAAAAGAACAAATCCAAATTCGCAATTTTACCATTCCTGACTTTCGTTTTATTTTGACATGTAGAATCTCTAGAATTCCACCTGTAGCAGAACACTTTGCGTATACGGCCTTTATAGCTAAATAGTTTATAAAACAATACGTATACAAAATCAAACCGTGTTGTCTGAATTTGTAGTTACCTATTGAAAGTGGAATTTCAGATTACAAGCTTGGTTTCTCATAGTTTCAGAAAGTCTTTGTTACCGTACATTTCAAAACTGTATCATCAAACGACTGTACCAATACAAACGCACAATTTTGATCTTTTATAAAGATGACATTGTGTTAAGAAATAGTATAAATTTCTTGAATGATATTATCAAAACTTATTCAGATGTGAACCTTTACTTGAAGTATAAAATTAAAGTGTATCGTGTCCAACGAAGAAAATTAAGTATATTCCACCAAAACTTACATTATGTTTCCATACAACTTTATAAGCATCAGGATTAGCATGTACTTTGCATTCAAAGTAAACGTCATCACCTTCCTCAATATCATCCGGATTCATGTTCGATCCCAGCTCCAAATGTAAAATTGGTACAACTGCAAGATAAAGAAGAAGGAAATCATTAAGAATATTGTATATACACATGCATTAGTTATCTACAATGTTTTCTATTCTCTAGTTAGAATTTAAGCGATAAAGTAGTATCCTTGAGTTCTTTTCTTAAATGCACCTGCATTTTCGAAAGAGTACATATTAAAATATAAGTTACGATGTAAATTGGATTACATCTTAAGTTAAATTGTTAAATCAATATATTATGTACACAATACAGCTGTATGTATCGAAAAACCATTAAAATTACACCCAGTTTATTTGTATCAGTTTTACGTATTTATCGATTCTCCACCGATTCCTAGAGTTAAATTTTTGATCACGTTTAAGGGGCAACTGGGGCAAGTCCTTAAAGTGCACATTATGCGCCTTTATATATATGCGGTAGCTATAACTTTCGACCAGACTGAGATATTGAAATGAAGTTTACATTGAAATAGTACAAAAATTAAAAATTACCAATAATATATCTTCTCTAATCCATAGTTTAACAGAAATATTGCATTTCTTCTCGAAAACGTTGTTGCTGAATTTGAAGTAAAAACGTAATGTATATAAATATATAATATACAAACAGTTTATTTTATGCTCTTTCAAAAGATTTCGAGTCATAACATAAAATACGATTACTAATCCAAGCGGGGAATGGAGTATTCAGACTAAAGTAACAATTTTCGTACAAAATAATGCTTCGGTATTGCTTAGAGTGCAATTTAATTTCACAAAATTGTGTATTTTATAGCTTTCTAACTGCTTGTATATTAACATAATATTTCTATTTATCATCTTTATATT
>NW_017100150.1:624659-631341 GCF_001263275.1 Habropoda laboriosa
TTAGGTTCTACCATCTGAAATTGCCGTCTTTGTGGAATAAAATAAAAACGCTCTATTTTTCGTGCTCCGGTTTGTGCGACCATTTCACATAGAGCAACCTCGAGATCGGTCTTGCCCTATACTAACGAATGTAGGGCACATTAAGACACCAGGGGGTATAGTGCTTCTCAAAACCAACGACACATGCCGGCAGTTTACCTTGTACAAGAAGTAGAGAAGAAGGCACTGCAAACGACATTACCGATTTTGCGGCACCACGAAAGTTCGTCAAACGTGTATCCCATTGTGTATTGTAATATAACAAACACAACATACGCTATGCACACAACTCACACAAATCACTGAAAAACAATTGTTCCGTTTGTAAATCACGGAAATAGTAGTTCTGAATTAATCTGTTCCTCGTCAATAAAGATAACCTTCTGTCATTTTGTCTCTAATGAATATGATCTTGCCAAAACCGCAAGTGAGCCTCTTTATGCTTCACAGTTAACCACGGTTTCATAAATAACTTCTTCCTTTGTAGTTGCTTGTACCTCTGAATAAGTCATTATACGTTCCGCATATTGGTGTTGCTGCATATGGATCACACAAGTATCGCGACATTATTTTACATTTCACAAACACTTTATTGAATACACATGCATATATACAGACTTGATGCAATATACGAGCATACGTTAACTCATCAATCTCTATGGCAGATCGATAATTTCCGTCTTTTGTGCTGGTCATACCGTAAATACGTATGATGTAAGTACACTGTACGCAACGCTATTAACCCTTTGTGGTCGCGTGTCTGCTCTCAGCCACCAAAAGCACTTATATCATACGATGGAGAAATATAAAATATAATTTTTATATAAAATGAAACATATTATTGTGTTAAACATACGTAAAGTTAAAAAAAGAATAAATTTTGCATTTACAATCTTGCATTATATTATTAGTGTTCGTTCAATGAAAATTAATTCCGACCTGCTCAGCAACCATGTCTGAGCTAAATACGACCGCAAAGGGTTACTACCAGCTTCAACAGTAATTGTTCCTGTTGCTGCAGTAGAATTTGAAGTTGTTACACAAAATGTTATTTTAGATTGGAAATTTTCCTTTTCCCACATTTTCATCGATTTCTTAAAATGGAATAATTTTCTTGCTTCAATTATTTAACTGTTTGTATTTCACCGTCACTTAACTATGTATTACGATCCATTACATTTCATGTAAGAAATATGTAAAATAAACTGAAGTTCGAACAACTGCATCGATTATAATCAAATTAAAAAAAGGAAAACTTCCAAATTGTTATTTTCTCACTTCACTTTTGACACTTTTGAAACTACTCCGTGCTTTACTGGATCTTTGGCGACGTTGATTACTGAAATATTTTTATATAAAATTAGTGTCATTACCGCATCAATGCAAAGAATATATCGTGGTCCGTACTTACTATACTCGTCAGTCCTTGGTCCGAGGAATAAGATTACGATGCATTATTTGCTACTACTGAGCAGGTAGAGGCCAAGCGTTTAAAAAACCAATTGAATTTCCGTCGTTTCTCCTGATTGTAAAATGAATGGCATACTGTTCCGTCGCGCAGGTACGGAACGCGTGGGGTCTTCGTTGACCGGGTTTATGGCACGCTCGCACAAGAAGGTTATTTTTGAGAACAAAGACGCTTCGTAGCTCCGCGAAAAAATAAGTACTTTCTTACAGAACAATGCCTTTAGAATTTCGACTTTTCCGCGTCCTCACCCGCAGGTAGGGCTCCACTCCTTCCAAGGAAAAGCGCGCTAAGGGCGCAATGGAAGGGTGGGTGACACTCAAGGGGCACGTTGATTGGTAATTTGTACTTTCGTGAAAAACCAATCAGCGTGTCTTCTTGCACTTGGCGAGGGAGTCACCTCGGACTCCACAAAAAATCGCCGATCGAGGAGGATTCGCAAAAATTCTCTCGTGCGAACAACACATACATCTCCCGCCGTTCGAGGAGACAGATCAGAGCCGATCATTAAAGTCAAACGAAATCGAGACTTCGTCATTTGCGCTCAACCTCGTTCTACTACGTTCGAGTAGAATAGATATCCAATTAGTTATCCAGGATTAATTTGGCGGGTAACAGTCGCGACCGCGAGTTCTTTTGAACATCACAGAAGAACGCGACGCCGACACATACTAAGAAACTAAAATATCCGTGTCCTCAAAAATAGCAGATGTGTCGACAGTATCGTAAACTTAGGGTACTCCGTTATTATTCTAACACATTTTTACCCACATACCACGCACGTGCGTTACTCATACACTTCGTCACTCGAGTCCTGCTTATTTGCGCAAATACGATGCAATAAATAGTGTAAATTAGCAAGGGAATTTTTGTAAAAATTTTAGATTCGTAGAAACTACCCTATATAAGGTAGATATAAAAATTCTTTACTTACAAAAAACGTTTAATTTCCATGTGTTTTCTATAAAGGCTCGTTGAACTTTGGGATTCTCCGCTCGACAAGTAATTACCTTGTCGTGATCGAGTAACGTCGGTTTTAACGTTATCGTGGAGCTCGTCATATTACCATCCGGAGACACCTTGAAAGTAAAAAAGTAAATAAATGCGTGATCTTACTATGTTAAATGATGTTTACAAATTGTTCTTCATTTAAATGGTTTTAACAAATACGTGAACAATAAAAACTTTAGGTCATCTTATTTTCAAGATTAAATTATCATTGGAAGAGGCGAATGCATGAACTGCTGGTTGTTACCAACATGCAAATACAGACAAGTAGTTAATAGTAGTTAATACATAATACATTCTAACACTGCTCTAGAATTTGTTCACACTTTTGGTGTTTAACGTCACTCTAAGGTCGTAACTCAGACATGATTCAACGCAATAAGTACAACTAAAAACAAAAATGTTTATCTGAAAAGAATACTGGTGACATTGAAAAGAAAATTTCTCTTGCATCGTATTCCTACTCCCAAACCATTCAAATTACGTTGTAAATGTTCTCTCGCATCAGTAGAAAGACAGGAAATATTTAGGTATTCAGGTTTTGGCGGGACATTCTGTGTACCAATCTAATTGTAAGTTCTTCGTTAACGCAGATATAACTCGTTTGTTTTTATTAGTTTGATCTTTTTAAGCGATCTGCCAGTTCCGTTTATTCACATTCAATCGGTAAAAAGGTTCTTGCTTTAACCGTATAATTTTATGTTTCTCTATAGCGATCGAGGTATCACGAATCCAAACTTTGACAAGCACTCAACCGAAGTTCTTAACGAGCTCCCCCTATTCTAGAGTTGGTCTTCGCGAATTACCTTTGTTTCAAGTACTTGGAAATATCTGAGTTCACCGCCATGTGCGACATAAATAGGCAGACCTACGAATTCGAGAAGGCTACCTTCAGTTTCGTACACCGACTTCCGATTGGTAAAAAAAATTATCCTCTTTTTGAAATAATAAGTGTTTCGGTGGGAGAAAACTAAGAAACTGAAGGAAATTTGAAGACGGCAGTCAGTCTTTAACCAACTTTTAACAGTCTCTTATTAATCGAAAAATATGGCGCCTTAACCCTTTCGCGACGGCGGAACTAGCCATCAGTACGCCACTAACGAACGGGTCGTCGTGCCATTAGTGCACACCATACGCATTAAGAGTGTCTCGCGTTTTTTCAAATCTTAGAGGATTTCGTTGGAACAGCAGAGGACTTAAGGGTGTATGTTGTTAAAGTTGTTCTGTATTATAAAATAAATCTTCACTTTGAGTTTTTGAGACGCGAGCCAATGCGACACGCTTAGTGGATGCCGGATATAACCGGCGCTAGCCAGTGTGAAGCATTTAGTGGATGCCGGATATAACCGGCGCTAGTCGCGAAAGGGTTAAACCATATGCACAATTTCTCCCGATGACATCATTCAAGACTTCGAGTAAACCATTAATTAAAACGACACCTGTCATTCTGTTCGGTAGAAAAACTGGTCCTAGAAGACGATCTTCTAAAATTCCCATTATAGGGAATAACCCTAAAGTACTGTGTGAGAATTTTCATCTGATCACTCATGGCTGTTACGAAAATTTGCAATCCCGCTTCTGGTAAATCCAGCCTGGTCAGTAAAGAGTGTGGTAAGAAGGAAGTTCGAGTTTGCAGTACATTTTATCAGCAACTATTGACCAAATACCAGTCTTTTTGAATGGTAGGAAGGGTTTAGGGTTTACACGCATTGAAGATGGCAAGGATACAGTTAACTGTTCATGAAAAGTTCGACAAATCAATGGAGCACTGATACATACAGCCGTCGAAACTCTTCGAATGCTCGTTTCTGGATTCTTCTCTACCATTTTTAAAACACGTTTTTTCGTATTAACTTGCAGCTAATATTTTAATATTTTCTTGCAGCTAGATAAGTAAACGATCACATTAATAATTCACGACTTCTACAATCGGGAACCGCGACTACGTCCTTTTTACCAGAGCTGATATTGTAAAATGATATTTTAAATAGAAAGCGAAATTTCGACAAGTAAAATATTTTTATTTGAATAACTCCAACAAACCTTGTATTTCAAATATGTAATTCAAATGTTTCTTAATGAATGAAAATATTAGTACTATTTTAAAAATAAATAAACATTTGATGCAGGCAACAATTTTCAATAAATAAGCTATTTTATTTTCATAACTAGACGCACAATTTAAAATAAAATAATTATTCATTATTTATTGTTTGAAATAATATTGTACCCAACTTTGCTTTCCATCCTCTCTGGCCGCGATGGATTTGTCAGCGAGACCCACATTATCTGCTATTTCTTTACCCCGCTTCAACCGCGACTACAATAGCCGGGTAAAGTTTCGTAACATGTTCGAGTCCATAATTTGCAATAATGAATCGCTATATAATATCCAAACATTTCACTATCTGAATTCCACGTTGAAGGCCAAACCAGTGCGCGTCATATAATCTCTCAGTATTTCTGACCCCAACTACGAATTGGCTTTGAGAAAGTTAAGCAGTCGATGCAAAGATTCCAAGGCATTAGTCCACCACCATGTCGAAACGCTTTCAGAGCCGGCCTCGATTTATTTCTCGCTCATCTACCAGTATTGAAAACTTTGGCTAAAAGTCGACCCATCAATAGTATACAATTGTCACTTTAATCTTATTCAAAAGCTTGATGTTGCTGCGGCACCTTTCACGTTCCGCCACCAGAGGGATGAACTAACATTAACCTCTCTCGCTAGTCCTCGCCGAGACTCCTACTAATATCGATTTTCGTCCGTTTTAAAGCATTTTCGCCCTTGCGACTTTGGATTGTCTCAAGGTCATTTCAAAGACACATGCTGAACTCTTCTGTACTTGCGTAATACCAAAACAAAAATATAGCACTCCATTTAGAAAACATTACATGACCTTGAAAAATTGAAGGTAAAAATTTTGTTTTTCACAGTGACATTTTATATAAAAAATGATGATAAGTTTCCTTACATTTTTGTTCTATCACCTACCGTTTAGTAGTTATATCAAACGGCACTTATCGTAGGACACCTTTGTATATACAACTTCTAACCTGAGTCTAACCGTCCACCATGGCACGGGTCTTCTAAATAGCCTAACTGACAAGTCCCCTAGAAGGCCCAGGACGAAGCGTATCTTTTCTTTCTTTCTTTTTCCATTTATTCTCTCTCTATTTGTTTCCTCCTTCCATAACCAACAGCCATAATACCATCACCAAGCGCGAATAGGAAAGGTATTTATTAACTATGAAAACTTAGCACAAACTGCACGAATTCTTCGATTTCCTTGAAACTCATTGTAAGTATCTGGAGTGTACTAATCCGGGTATATAGATAACCGCTGTTAGGGATAACATAGAACCTCATAACAAAAATGTGGGATTGGGATTTCCGTAACTATAAAAGGAGTAATAACAGGGAAGAAATTAAGAGAGGACACTTTGGCTATGGGCATAGAGTCCCGACTTGTCGGCCAAAGGGTCGAGGGTTCGATTCCTGCTTAGCCCATCAAAATTTTTTCCTCAACTCCTATAATTGGAAACTCGTCCAGGATGAAGGCATCTACGATTACACGAGGTGGATGGCGACGACGAAGCGAAGTTGAGTCTCGCAGAAGAGATATTCGGCTGTTGGATTTCACTGAGTGAATTGAAGTGCGCTTAGAATATTCTATAGTTCACAACTATACAAAACAAAACATTCGCGTGCTAACCGCATGATGGATGCAAAGGACTCCCCAGCTATTGGTTGGAGCGGATTTACATGGGTGATTGTTAGGTCTTGCTTTGACTTCTTGGGTTTAGTGGTACAGTATCTGAAAGTTGTGAATACGCTCCTGTCCCAATCACGTGCGTTTCTTTACCTCTACTGACTCGAATCATCGGAAGGACTGTGTAGAGCGAATGAACGTTAGCGCAGGATGGCCGGGTGTGGTATCGGGGCCTCCACACCCTTTAAAAGGAGCAATGGCAGCGAGGAAGTACATAAAGAGGGGCGCCTTGGTTCAAATTTTTCGCTACATGACCTGGTGGTGGTACGCTAATAGGATACAATTGGCATTAAGTAGAATCGGGCACTAGGGAATTCTAGCCAATCCCGCGCACTAGATTACAAATAATACTTGTTTGAAAACAGCAAAAGAAATTCAAGTTTTAACCGTATGCAAA
>NW_017100150.1:631360-686244 GCF_001263275.1 Habropoda laboriosa
AAAAGTTCTTGTCGAAATTGTGGTAAGAGATACAGTACAGTAGACCTGCGTATAGTATAACATGGGTTCACATAACACGAATTCGTATAATATTATGCAAAAATTGTGCCTGTATAACATGGTGAAAAGGACTCGTATTACACGGTGCATAAGTTTACATTTTCACAGTGTACCAAAGTTCCCCTAACTGATGGTACACTATATTATATGGTAATTGTTTTATGGTGTAATACTGTAAGGGACCAACGGTGTTCATAGGCAAAGCTTATCATAGGCAATCGCACTTCTGTCGAAACTATGGGAAGAACTAAAATTGTAATATAAATGTTAAAAGTTTAATTGTTTCTTTTACTCTGAGTAAAATATGTAATGACAAAATATTTTAAATTTTAATATTTGATTTAAAGTGAAATGAAAAATATTTTACTGTTACACCTTAAATATTTATTTCACATTTTGTATAATAAACCTTTACATCTTTTATAAATATATGTTTCGAAATACATGATCCATTATTTGTATAACCTATGTGATACGTATAATACGGAACGTATCTCTCGTGCTATACGGGGGTCTACTGTATTGCAATGCGAATATACTACAATTCTTTTAAGGGTATGCAGTGTGATGCTTGGAAAAAAATTTAAGTAAAATTGTGTGGCAAGCAACTTCATGGTTCAGTAACGGTAATTTAACATTTAACATTTAAGGGGGAGTATCATCCTGAGGCCTCTGAAAATAGATAAAGTTTGGGAATTTTTTTTGTAGGTAACTACTAAATGAAAAGTTTCAATTTTTCAGAGAATGTAAATGTAACTTTCAGCTTCTTTCTCCAATTTTGTAAAAGCAAAAATGTTACAAAATGGAGGAGTTATTCGCTAATTGCAAAATCTCTTCTGATAGAACATTGATTGCTATCTACCATTCCCGGCAAGAATTGGAACGTCTGAAATAAAAAATCCTTTTTGATTTACAAATAAAAGCGTATCATCTACAATGTAGCGTATGATTTTCCGAAATTGTAATTACTATAGAAATGGTGGCAATTTGAAGAGGAAAAAACACTTTTTGCCAAAAGAAAATCAACTTTAACCGTTTATAAAAATTTAAATAACTGAGATATCGAAAAATTCGTAACCTATATTGCAGATAATATTGTTATAAATTTTTATTTATAAATCAAAAAGAAGTTTTTATTTCAGACGTTCCATTCCTTGTCGACAATGGCGGCCAGCAATTGATGTTCCAGCAGAAGAAGTTTCGCAATAATTCCTCCGCTTTTATACATTTGTACCTTTTAAAAATTGGAGACAAAAGCTGAAAGTTACATTTATGCCCTCTGAAAAATATTGAAACTTTTCATTCAGTAGTTACCTATGAAAAAAATTCCCAAACTTTTCCTTTTTTTTTAAACGCATCAGGGTGGTGTACCCCTTTAAAGATCACAGCGACGTAATAGATAGCAGTAATAAGAACGCAATCTCGTACACTATTCCTTATTACGGTTTCTTATTTAAAAACGTATAAAATTATTTATGACAGAAGAACAGAAAAAAATACCTTTTCCGTGTAGTTAGTTAATTTTCTATCATCCATGAACCAAGATAACTTAGCTGGTGGCCTTGAACCAACAGTCATACAATTAATGTCGTATATTCTATCGGCGCTAAGAGGTGAGTGTTCATTGCTCAATATTGTTACACTTAATGGCATCACTGAAAAGTAAAAAAAAACCATGTAAAAATATGTTCATATTTATTCTATTGGACATGAATTAATAATGTGATTTCATATGCGATGACTTAAAACTACTGAAAAAATAAATTAACTTTGCCTTCGTCTTATTCTGTTATTGGTTTTAGGTACACCCATAATTACAAAGTAGAAAAGAAGTAATAACAATAAGGTTCCTTTTTCCATTCAGGAGAATGTAAAGGAGATTCCAAAGTTTAATAGAACTTTATGTATTCAATATACAAAAGTGTAGCCTATACCTAGTTTCATTCAGTCACTGCTGTTACTTAACCCTAGAGCGGTCTTCCTTTTGACTGTACACTTAAGACTTTTGGGTGAAAAGGGACCTAAGACCTTATGTGCAATAATTTTTGTTTCCAACGCGACATATGAACCTAGACGACAAACGTTTAAAATAATGTTAAGGAACGTAAACTTGATAACAGCAGAAATTACTAAAAATGTAAAAAGGGGGCGGGTCAAAAAAGACCCGAAGACCGCTCTAGGGTTAAGGTCAGTTGATGTCGTAGGTAAGGAAAATCAGTTTCATCGTTGTAATTACATTTATTTCGAACATTCTGATATGATTCGTTTGTTATAATTTGAACAGATGCCTGAGATGTGTCGATTATTGCGATACAACAGTGTTTCCTTACCTAGGATCTTGACTCACGTTGAATGACTACGGTTAACGAATTCACTTGATTGTGGACCACATTTGCATATATTAGGAAAGCTTTAAATCTTGAAGTCTCATTGATACTTCAATCTTGAAGTCTCATTGAAACCTCGATTCTCCAAAACACACAACTTTATCATGCTTTTCTGTATCTCACACTGCACAGTGCATACAAAATTTTGAAGATACTTCCTGAGTAACACAGATGTATTTTTAATTTCCTCGTTAATGTAGTTGCAATTATTATGTGCTGTTAACTTTTCTCTCAGTTTTTGTTACATATTATTTGTATTTTATCAGTTTGCATTATTCAGTATTGACGCTTAAATGAAACATCGTAACGTAAAGGAGCTTACAGTGCATTTCGATTGCCACAGAGGCAGAAACAGGTTGACTAATATTGTTGTTAGCTGCTTGACAGGTAAAAACTGCATGAAGATCAGCTCTTGAAAGTTCTTTAACTGTTAAAGTGTTTCTACGTAAACCAGGAAATTCCCCTCGTTCATCTTTCGAATCAAGAAGCATTTCTCCACGCCACCACCTCACTTTTGGTTCTGGACGACCTGAAAAGTAACACGGAAATTTTTAAATCTCAACTGTGTCCGACTTATTATTAGTTTTTGTGAACATGTAATATTTTAAGCAGCGAAAACCTTTTTATTATTTTCAAACGAAACTTTCAAAATGCAGTTGTATTACGAGATATGCGGGGTGGGGCAAGGCGAATGGCACATATAACCGGGCAGGGGATGATTCTGCATGTAAAAGTAAACCGAAAATAAAGAATAAAATTATTTCATAAGAAGCTTAGTTTTCGAGAAAAATGAATTTAAACATCCCCTACAAACTGTCGTTTCCGCTAACACTTTTACGTTGATAAACAGCGGTGACGACACATCTCGCAAAGAAATAGCGTAAATCTTCTGCAGCTCGAAGGAAGAATTATACAGGCTTTCGAAAAATTAAAGCGTGAAAACACCATCCACGACTCTTTGATTCGAAAAGTAAACATTTGTATGCGTCAACAAGGACGTCACTTTTAACAGTTCGTTCAGTAATATACATGTAAAGTAATGAAATCATTAATAAACGTATTAATAGTAATTAGCGTGGCACTGACACTGCTTATTAGATAGTCAAGTGCACGCGTTCTTAAGGGGGTCTCCTAGTGTGACGGCCGTTTTTTTAGGCCTCTTTGCTAATTTATTACAGAAGTACGGTAACAGTTATTAACATGAGCTTTATTCCTATGTATTTACTTGTCCTTGAAGAATCATTACAAATTTTTGTTGTTGAAAAATAAGTAAATATGGCTGCTGTGGAACACGTGAAACAGGAGCATGAAAAAAAAAAAGTAGGTCCATGGTAGCCATGACTTCAGCTGTTCTGCTTATCGACAATAAAAAAATCCAATTGATTCTTATTTAGAATGCATGTCGCTGTGGTCGGTAGTAGAATAAAAGAAAAATATTGAAAATTAAAAAAATGGCGGTACTTTGAATACGAAGTATCGATTTTTTCGACTCTTTTTCGTCTTTCAGAGGCTCTAAAAGTCAGAAAAATATATATTTTGGCATAATTCTACTAACGACCATAGCCACGCATGTTCTGAAGACATGTGCAAAATTTGAGTTCGTTTGGTTCAGTAGTTTTTGCCAGATCGTGGCTTGGCGCTTAACGTGTTAAGTGCAGAGGATTAACGTCTTTTTCAGCTAACAAGTGTTCAGAATTACATAAATCCACAGAAACATTTACACGCATTGATTAATCGGGTTCTGAATATCTAAAAATACAATAAAATTGTCATTAACGAAGAGTAATCACGTACAGTAATTTATATCCACTTTGTCGCTCAAAAGTTTCTGCCCTTTACAAAAATTCCAGAGAAGACACTACTAACTTCGTTATGTCGTATTATGGAATAATTCAAATAGGAGTGTGGGTATGGAAGTTTCATGTATACGATCTTTATACAATATGAATATAGAGTGTTTTACCAATTCTGACCAACACGAATATCTTCATATTTTCAAGTAATAAGCGAAAACATTATTTACAAAAGTTGCACGGTTGCAAGACCACATGTGGTGAAGTGGACACTAGAAAAATTAGAGGAGCTTGACGAGTAACAGTGTAAATTAACCAGCGAGTACATTTAGTTCCTAAACGTTGTTATTAAAATCACTCCCGTATCTCTAAACCATTTATGTGAGATTTACCTTTAAATAATCCCTGTAATAGGTCGAGATGAGCAAAGTAGTATGGTTGGTCGTACATAAATTTTACTTTCACAGACCACCTTGATACTCGTAAGCCATTTCGAGGGTATTTTGTTCCTTAGGGAGGGTAATAGAGCCTGTCATGGACTTTTTTAGAGGAAACGAAAACAAGAAGTAACTATTAGGTTCTCCTAAAAGTTCTCGCTGTTTTAAGGGGGTATTCTAGTCTAGACTTTTGAAAAAAATCGATTTCTTTTTTTTTACATTTTCTGAAAGTAGACATTTGCAGAAGTATAACTGTCGTAGGATTTTTCCGAATTTGTAAAATTGACGAAGTTATAGATGGTTAAAGTAAGTATACCATTCTCGTGTAACTGGTATGAGAAACTTTAAACGCGTTTTTCTCGAAACCATGTTTTTCTAAATGGCTGACATGATATCTCAAGTTCTAGTTGTCCGATTGACTCCAAATTTTACATGCACCTTCAGTGGATGTGTCGTTATCGTCTGACCCAGAATTATGCCAAAATATGTATTTTTCTGAATTTTAGAGCCTCTGAAAGACGAAGAAAAGTCGAAGAAATCGGTATTCGAAATTCGAAGTGCCGCCATTTTGTAAATTTTCACTATTTTTTTTCCATTCTGGTTCACACCATAGTCACAGTCGTACTAATCAAGAATCCTTTTGGCTTTTTCATTTCGGATAAACAGAAAGGGCGGAATCGTGTCAGCCAGTAGGACACTTCTTTTTAAAGGGACCGCACTGAATGATATATAATTCCGACAGTTTTGATTATTTTCACTTGAAAAAAATTGTGAACTTTCTTAAAACATGAATGAATATGTATGCAAAATGCTGATACTGAGAAACTTATACTTTCCTTACAAAAAAATCCCTAAGGACTAAAAAATGACACTCTAGACTAGAATACCCCCTTAACTCCTTATTATGTCAAAATAATTTCCACAATATAAGCAGAAAACTGTAGCGAATTAATTCCGAAGTAGATCACTAAACTGTGAACAAGATTTTTTTCGGGTGTAAAATAGGTTTGGATAGGAGAGATTCATTCGCGTCTTTTTCTCTCTTAGAGATTCAGGTTATTATGTACGCACGTGAATGCTCCTGTAATACGTTGACAAAAGTGAAATTATTTTAAACGAGAATGTTTAATTCCAGTGGTGTTACGTTTTTTCAAAATGAACGGTTTAAAACTACGTAAACTTTCAGGATGACTCAATACGTAGCATAACTACTGTTGAGCAAAAATTGGACCAAATTTATGCTACTACACGCTGTCTTAACTCGATATAGCTAGTGTTCTCAATGGTAAATTGTACGTACAAAGGATTGCTTCTTCTCGATTTAGGGTTTACAATTTGCCGTATACGCGAGACTCTTCGTTCCATTCGGTTCACGGAACTTTTCGGTCTTTCCGCAAAGAGTAGGAGATATGCGACGACTCCACGCGGAGGAAAAACTTGGAGTTGTGAGAAGTCTTGTCACAGTTCATTGGAGGTTGGTTCTTTCAAACTATTTCATTGGTTGGACCTCTGATCTATGGATAATTAGGAAAGGAACAATGGAAGGGAATGAAAGAGAAAGAGGAAGGAGAGAAGGAAGATCAATAATACCGTTCCGAATTTGTTGACAAAACTTTTCAAAAATCTGAACAATTTACGGAGTTTCGTAGACCTGCTGTCCTGGAAAATATCAGATTCCACCAAAACTCTACGTGGTAAATAATCCATCAGATATATGGGAGGTCTAGGTCTGCTGCAGTGAGTGATCCAATTATTATGATCAGATTAAAAAGTTGCATATTTTATGTTTTCGATAATAGTAAAATATATCCTTTCGTTTTGTTCTTGACACATAGATAGACAACTTGATTATATTTTGACAGCTTACCTAGCTAAAAAGAAGTTTAAATTCACCGCCTGGCAATTCACCGGATATGAATGCAATAGAAAACCTATAGGAATGATTAAAACGTGGAATTGCATCAAGTGATAGAGAAGCATATATCGATACGGTATTATGACGCGGGAATAAAAGAAAGCTGCAGAAAAAAGTATCGAAAGTAGCAATTATAGATGGGAATGATGGCTTGACGAAATATCGATATTTGTATTTTTGAAAATTTTCAATAATTCGTAGAAATGTTAGAATTCTCTTTAAGTATTATTAGAAACGTAACAGTACATTTTGTAATAAAAAAAAGGTTTTACTTTAAGTCTTCCGTTCGTGTTCGTAATAATTTGATCACCCACTGTATAGATATTCTGTTGCATCGCAGCAACTATTGTTCGCATGTGATGATTTTACCACATTTTTAGTCCTTTGTAGGTTGATTAACCCTTTCGCTCCGAAGGGCGTATATATACGCCCTCGAAGAATGAACATTTGTATACGAAGAGCGTATACATACGCTCTCGAAAAGTGGGCGCTCGGGTACGAAGAGCGTACATATACGTTCATACCATATATACTTTTGTTTCTTTTTTGTTTTTGCGACAAAATAAACGGTTAAGTCTTCCGTTCGTGTTCGTAATAATTTGGTCACCCACTGTATAGATATTCTGTTGCATCGCAGCAACTATTGTTCGCATGTGATGATTTTACCACATTTTTAGTCCTTTGTAGGTTGATTAACCCTTTCGCTCCGAAGGGCGTATATATACGCCCTCGAAGAATGAACATTTGTATACGAAGAGCGTATACATACGCTCTCGAAAAGTGGGCGCTCGGGTACGAAGAGCGTACATATACGTTCATACCATATATACTTTTGTTTCTTTTCTGTTTTTGCGACAAAATTATCGTTTGTCAAATTTCATTTAAATCTTATAAGACAGATGTTATCGCGTCACGAGTATTTCCGCGACTATAGTATGACGCGGACTTGGAACTGGTTTTCTTTTAGTGGATTCCAGTGAAGTCTTTCGAAGTATGCAATTGGATAGTGGACTGTATGAATTTTTGATTGTATCAAACACAATATTGAACAACGATATAGGTTTATTATAACTAGTTTAACGAGATATGTACAATACTGATGTCTGTGTCGAATGTATATCGAAAGGTATGATGGGTTACGAAAATAATAATAACGTTTGAGTGTGTTCGTAGCGATCATATTTTGTCACAAGCGCGCCGTAGCGAAAAGGTTAATCAACGATTGTGAATTTCTTTTGCGAAAATTCGGTGGAAACAATCGTGTAGTGCTTATGTATCTTTGCTGGACAATCCGCGGTGTGTGTACCTGTGAATTACTTACGTTCACGTGCTTGTGTGTCGCAAAGATATTAATCCTCTCCGTTCGAAAATCCCATATAGAGGGTTTTGATATGCTCTCGCGGGCTCTGTACGAGTAGACCGGTTTAATGTTTTATTGATGATTTTCTTTATAAAGTGTTGGCCAGGATCGTTTGTGAAACTGAATATCGAAAGGTTCCCTTCCGTAGCTTCTGCACGGTAAGCTGGAAACACCATGCTCCATTAAATTTGACGGTGTCACATGCGTAACAGACATCGCTCGAGTACCGGTAGACCTTTAGCGCAATAAAGGAAACCGGCGAAAATTCCGTATTAGAGCGCAATCTTCCACCTTCAATGGAACAGTATTGTCCTTAGGATCTCTGGACACCTCAAAATGAGTTTCATAAATTTGTCTTTTTCACAATTTCTGAAAATTACTGCGAGGTGAGAAAGAGTCCGTACACGTTCTCTGAACTGTTTAGGGAATATTTATAACTATTGATGAAATTGAGCGAAGGAATTTCTTAGATTTTACTTTTGCAAATTCCTTAATTTAGTATTTAAAAGTGTATCGATTTTCTCAATCTTCTTGAAACAAGAGTGCATCCATCGAGCGGACTGCATCGCGCTATAATTCAGTTATTCTAATTAATAGCTGTTCAATTTCCAGCATTGGGAAGTGGTTTCACTCTCTAAGTATGAACGTTTACCAATGAAAAAGAGCACCCGATATTTTCAGATATTCCAACTATGTGCAAAGTTTGACGAAAATGTTCCTTGTTAGAAAAATAATTGCGAAACAAATTATTTCTTGTTGGGCAAAGAACTACTAATCAAATGTATTACTCTACCTATAGCACTCCAATGGCTTCAAATATCTATCTAAATTGGTATGCAAGACGATAGTTAATGGCTTATTCATACATCCATTTCCAAATAAATTCGATGCAAAAAGTATAATTGTTGCAACGCAACGTATAGACTAATTAAGATTTCGCGTATTTTTGAAAGATTATTGTTCCAGAATTTTTATTTATTCGACGCCTTTAAGTTAGATGCACGAGCCCAGAAAGTGTTTTATGGACACAGAAACCTTTCGTTACTGCAGTTCATACACCTTGATGGTGGCTGATTTGTGCTAATTCTGGCCGTTCGAGAATTACTTATCAACTTCTATCACAGTTAAATTTCTAAAATTATAAATTATAAAAGTTCGTAACTTTCACGACCATAAGTATATAATATACCTACTTATGTAAACTGCTAATGTAATAATTTTTTATTATAATGCAAAAAATCAAAATTCCAATTTATCCGTATTTTATAATTCAGCCAAAAGTATCGGTATACAAATTTACGTGATAATGGATTAATATTTTGCATGAAAAATTTTTAATATATTACTTAAACAAATAGATTTTCCTAAAAAATAATTAGGCAGGTGTATTTGTCGCTGAGAAACACATAATTTCTTGTTTAAACCATTGCTCTATCTCTAATAGTTTCTGAGATATCGGACAAAATAGGTTTTGACACACCTTTGGGGGCTATTTTCACCCCCTCAGCATGAACGATGGCAGATAAAGAGAAATAAGTGTTACATATTTTTTCAAGAACTACGTCATACGTAAATTTCATCAAAATCGGTGAGTGACACTTGTTAATTTTTCCCTTATAATTTTGAAGAACAAAAACGAATCAAATTTTAATGAAATGTACAATGACAACGCCCTACAATGATATGTGCTTTTGGAAATTTTTGGAAAAGATGAAATGAATTTAAAACAAAAGACAGCTTAATTTTTTCTATTAGTTAAAATATATTATATCATAATATCGTCCGCTTTATGCCAAAGCCATGAATGTGCAAAATTTCACTTTTTGGGTAATGGGGGTAATCAAAAATTACTTCATAATTAAATTCAAGTTTCAAGCACAGATTAATATTTGCAAGAAAATTTCGAATATTTTCATCTCCAGAATTATTCGATTACATTCTGCATTTAGTTGTGAATTTCCGTAATTTATCGAATCGCACATTCATGGTATTGGCATACATAAGGGCGACGATATATTATAGCAATTATGAAAAATGAAATGAGTTGTCGGAAAATTATCGGCAATGAAAAAAAAACTGCCGTACAAAACGTCCGCCAGAAGAAGTACGACATAATTACATGCCAACAGATCAGCAGGCGAGTGAAATTGGACCCCGGGTTGAACGTGTTAAGAACTCGGAACTTTCAGAGTAGGCGGTGTGTTCAGGGACCAAGGAGAACCCTGATTTGCCTATCATGTCACTGCCCATTACCATAGATTTAATACAAAAAACATAGACCCTTAACGACCGGAGTTGTTGGTTGTTAGTCAGTAAGTGAGTTAACCAGTCAGTTAGTCAGTTGGTAAAACACAGACAACATAGCAAATGGCTTTCCACACTTTTAAAGGCCGTGGAAACTGAGTTGTAGTTGAAACTTTTCGAGACAAACCATCCTAAACGAAAGAAACTCCACGAACTGCCTTCAATCATCGGTCGCACAAAACTAATTCAGGGTGAAACGGTGTACGTTATGGTACGCCACAACAATTATTCCGCGTGCAAACAATCGTTTTATAAAGGAGACTTCGAGGGATGTAACGATATTTCTTCGACTGTTCGAAGTAAAATTTGGCTCAGAAAATTGCAAAATTGAAACTTCTTTTATAGTTTTTAAACAATTATTTACAGAGTAGAATTACTTACAGAGTAGAAACCTTCCTTAGTAAGGTAAGAAAAAATTTTTTCAACAATCAAAAATTGGCAACAAATTGGTTTACAGTCCTCCTTAGAATTCATTGTTAAATCTCTGTTCACTTAGAAAAGAGCATCCTAGAAGAAGCTTAGAAATCTGTATACGTATTATAAAAAGGGCGAGGAAACTCACCTCCAGATACAAGACACTGTAATTTCATGTCACCGCCCTCTTCGTATGGCCCTGTTATTGTTGACACAGTTTTCCCATGTTCATCGATGATATTTGGCTTGTGTGGTGGTACTGTAATAAAGAAGAATGAAAACATTTGTATCAGACACATCACTATCTGTTCTTACAATATAGAGTTGCAGAAAGAAATTGGGGATGGTACAACAATGCCAATCCACTGTGTAATAATTCTACAGGGTGGGCCACGTAAAACTAATGATCTTCTCTAGCTATGGTGGTGCGAGACAATTTTTATACGTAATTTAAATAGTTTCAAAGGGTGAACAAGATGGAAGAAAACGTTTTTCTGATTTATTAAAATATATATATAGGGGAGTTCCCTTAGCGCCGGACGCTTAAAGTTTTTCTCAAATAAATCTCTCTACCTGTGCACATGTGACTGAAACGCGTAGAAAACTTATTTTTATTCCTTTTATCTCCTCTAGGAGATACGCAGAATAACGGCTCGGTAGCGTTTCAATTATTGCAGATATAACTAATGTCCCATATTAGGTGTCGTCCGGCGTTAAGGGAACTCCCCCTATATATATTTTTCGTACAGTATATACACTACCGGCCAAAAGTTTGGAATCACCTCCCACCTTTCATCAATATTAAACCTGCTGCTAATTTTTTATAGATTTGAAGTTTATCTCAATTCTACATATTAAGGCGTATCCTGTAGCCGGATTTATGGCAGCGAGTCAAGTGGTCGTCGTCGCAGGCAAATATCGCTTTCTCAAAACACCGCAAGTGTTTATTGCGTTGCCTGCGACACTTAGTCCCTAGGAAGGGAAAAATAGAAAAGTGGCCCACGACTTTTGCCAACGTCGATGGGCCACTTGACTTTAACAAAGCCTAGAAAAGCGGAGATTCCACAGGATTCCCACGCATCCGTCCACCGAACACCTTTTCTCCGGCCGTTGTTTACCCCACCCTAAGATAACGCGCCAAGGGCGAAATGGAGGGAGGTTGCGATGCACCGGAGTAAACCCGCAGAGACTCCAGCAGAAACATTTGGCGACTCGCGGCAGAAACACTTTGCACCTCGCGGAAGAATCACTTGGCCACTCGTGAGAAACACTTGGCCACTCGCAAGAGAAACACCTCTCACTTCGCAATAGAATTTATATCTTGAATTAGTTGTAGAAAATAGAACATAAAATAAAAACTTAGTGTTTCAATCAAGAAACTGGTCATTCGAAGCCTTGGAACATTAGTCGGCACACACGTGCAAAAACCGGCAAAGCTTGAACGATCGAAAGATCAACCGCAAGCCCTAACACTACATTTATCAATTTATCTCATATCAATTGATTCGAACCTTAAAAAATTCTCAAAGTCGCTGACTTTTTTCTGGAAATTTTTGTGTAAATTGCAATGCTCAGTAATTCCTAACATTTGGCCGGTAGTGTATATATAGGTATTGCAGCGATGTGCATTTAAACATGCATAATAATGTGACCTCAATATTTTAAATCAAACGTGAAACTTCCTTTCATTTTTTACCATTTCTTCCCATCAAAACAATTATCCTGCCACTTTATTCAGTCTTTGAAACTATTTAAATTATGTGTAAACATTTTCTCGTACCGTCATAGCTACAGAAGATAATTAGGTGGCCTGTTTTACATAACCCACCTTGTGTTATAACGAATACGGATGGACTAGACCCAGGATTTGTTCAATCAACGTTTTATTCCTTTACTTCGTTTGCCTCGGCTGTACAATTGAAATTAAATCGTTGTTAAACGGGAACAGACCTCCATCAGTGTCAGTATCAAACGCTCGGTCCTTTTTTGTTTAATGGAATTGTTAAGGAAAAGTTTATTATGCTTTCCACATTCAGTTGGAAATTTACGTATTTATTACTGTATGATCATACAGAGGATCGTGCAAAGGCATTTTGTTGCGATATTGTCATGTTAATTACGTTTGTTTAAACCATAGTTGTATATTCTCTTCTTTGAAAAGTAACTGTTAAAATTCGAGGGTGAATCTAAAGTCAGGAAAATATGAATAATATTGTTGAATTCGTAAAATGTTCTGACCTAGTTGAGTGACTTTGGGTTAAGTGTTACGATGAATGCAGATATAGTCCTTAAATTGAAAAAAGTATATCAAGGAAAACATATATGTCGAATAAGTAAAAGAAAAACGAGCGAAGATAATATATCAGTTCGTTTCACAATGTTCACAAGGAAACATAAGATTGCATTAAATTCAGAAACAATGTGCGCTTAAATCGAACTTCATTTTTTATTTCAGGTCGAACTGATTCACTTAGAAAATAAATATTAATAAATATGTGAATATTATCAATTATTATCCAAAATATTTCTGTACTGTCAATGGTTTTAAGATATATTTCTCCTGGAAATGTCTTAATATTTAATATAAAGGGTGAGTCACATAACTTGTTTACTCCGAAAAACTTCCAAAGTATGTTCCAAAAAAGTGTTTATAAAGAATTTGCGCGGTATCGAAGGGAACATACGATACTAAAACGGTTTTTTAAAATCACCTATTTTTTTACGAGATATCAAAGTGATCTTGAGCTTTTGAAATGGAAGCGTACCTTTTTGTATCAAAATTTAAAAGAGCAGTGAATTTTCTATAAGGAAGTATTAAACTTTATTTGTCGATAGTGTGCAAGTTTTATATGTACATATGAAACACTTTTTTATAAAATACATGCTTTAGAAGTTATTCAAGGTTGATAAGTTACGTGTGGCTCATCCTGTATAAATAACAACTCGAACACAAATTCACTGGTTTTTATAATTTTCCAAGTGGACGCACATAATTTCTCGCAGTAACACAAACATAATTTCTAGTCACTGATGTAACCAGTTTGAAATGATAAATAATCGAAGTAACTGTTCTATGAAAAAGGGAGATACAGAATTTTAGGTTGTTCACCTAATTATAAGCTACAGATTGTGCCACCTTACTTCTTCTATTTATCGTTAGTAAATATATACGTACTGTATGTTTAATTAAAGCACTCGAAAGGGACTGTAACCTCATTTTGCAGAATATTCGCCTCCGACTGACCCGAATGAATTTGTTAAAGCTCGAAATTCATACCCTTACATGCCTAAAAAATTGTATTAATACCTTAGCGAGGATAGAATTACTTCAAGTCCAGGTCTTCGTTCTCTGCAGCGATGCTTTAGAGCAAACATCGGTGGAATAAGTATAGAGAGGTCGAAAATTAAAGCTACGCAGGTTCGGCACCTTATCTTTCTATCACATCATAAAATGCTCGAAACATGTTTACTTTGACTCGTGACCAATTTTTCGAGCTCGCTAAATTTGTTCCACCGACTATACCTATCTCAATAAACACAACCTCTGACCTCTTTTCCGTGTCTAAGGCGCAAGTATTTTAAGTAGCCTTAATACAGAATCTACAATAAATCTTTTTTCCATCCTTCCTTTTCTCTTCTTTGCAATCACCATAAAATTAAATACAGGGTGGGGCAAAAGTCCAGGCTCCACTTAGAGGCAACTTCTGAACCTTCTTGAAAATTTATGGAAAATATGAAGAAAAGAACGTATTTCTGCAATCAAGAAGTGACATCATGTTTCGCACTTAACATATTGCATCATAATTCTTTGTTGTCTTTATTTACATTCTCACTCATAAAAACAAATAAAAATGTCAAGGACTTGCGTGCCACCCTGTATGTATCTATTATTGGCAAAAGAAGGAATCGATTTTTTTCTTTTTCGCTCTATCCCGAGGATTATAGCAACAGTTTCGAACAGTCGTATTTCATCGTGAAAATTCTGAGTTGAAAACAACCGAGTTGGGGCACAGTAACATAATTTCGAAACATGTTTGTCACATATCCATTTTATCTTTTTTCTTCTTTGCGCGATAGTCCAAATGGAAGTGGTTCCTTTCGTTCAAATCGTAGGGAAACCATATATTTTCATCTTTTCAGGAGAAATCTGGTACTTCTTGTGACACCGGCATACGAATTCTAGCAGAATAGTGGATAAAAGACATAAAGAAACAGTGACGTTCATTTAATTGGATAAATGAATCATTCTTACAGGGAAATCTACGATAATCGGATAATTCTGGTGGATTTTTAACCCTTGCCGGTTTCTAGTGGACTTTGATAAAAGTTTCAGGTAATTCTTTTTCTTTCCTCGTTCTTCAGACTGAAAGCACCCTTTATTTTAATCTCAGGATATAAAGTGAATGTGCGAACAATCGCGCGGACGAGTATACGTCTATGTGTATTTTATTTCATACATTTAATACATTTCTGTTGTTAGCACATGTAACCACCACCTCTTTATTCTACTTAATGATTTGAATAACGATAAAATACGAGGTGAACCAGAACGTGTGGTATCATTTTTCTGATTTCTTATGTAAAAATAGAAATATTTCAACGTGAAGCTCTCCGTCTTCGAGGAAAGGGACTTTGAAAATTCGCGAGGAATAAAAATACAGTTCTACAGGGTACACTGGCTAAAGTTGTTCGCAAACAGTAGAAATATCGTATCCACGCTAGATTTCGCGAACAGTTGCAGAATTGTTCGCTGACTGTTCGTGGGTAGTTCTTTGTGGACCCTGCACATGTGCACGCGCAAATTTTGAAGCTTAAAAAGATGTCCGAAGAAGATCTATCGCTTGCATCAGTTGCATCTTTGGTAATCAAAAGGTATAGTTGCTGGAATCCGGGTACGAGAATAGACGTCGATTATATTCTTACAATATAATATTTATTTGCAACAGTGATACTCTGTACACGCGGATTTTTGCATAATAAGACGCGAATTTGGTGAAGAGAAGAAAATGTTGTATTCGCTGCGACGTGTGTTGGGCTAACTCTCCGCAAAGGGATTTTGTAGGTGTATTTATAAAGATGGAATTTTGGGGAGAAGGTGAATTTTGGCTCTGGTGACGAATTGTTGTAAAGGACTTTGAAGGGACAATCAGCGAGTTGATGAGTAACTTGTTTTTGTAGGGATACTATCTCTATCATTACATTACTATTTATAGGGTGACATATCAAAATTTTGTACAAAAAAAAAAGCGTTTCTGGTGGAGTAAGATTAACAAACGGTTTATTAAAAAAACGAAATAAGAAAGCGAAACTTCTCAGTTTGAAAGCGAAGTGATCGTTAAATTTGATGTACTGCCTCCCGAGCGAACACTACGGACAAAGTGTCCATATTGCCGGCGATCGTGTTCGCGAGTTGTTCGCGAACAGCAGTGTGAACGCGGCATTAGAAGGAACTGAAGCTATCGGAAAAATGTTCTTACAAAATTTGTTTGATACTATAGGGGACATAATGTAGCGTAAATGGTTTTCTTGTTGGTGAAGTAGCGGGTGAGATTTCAAGGTGTAATTAATTTTTGTTGAATGCATATTCCATGAGCTTACTTATCGTTTAGGCGTTTTTGTTTTTTTGAAGTTCGAATATGTGCGCCATCGATTAATGAGTGTCGTCCAACATTGATTTTTCTTTTGTTTTTCTTTTTAAGTGTCTCTCGTTTGTCGTCACGTGTGTGGGTTCTAAGAATTAGATTGGTAACTTAATTTGAGAGAAGAGAACACACTTTGGGAGGGTTCAATTGTATTGTAAGTAAATTTCATTTCGAATGGGATGAAATTTCTACTTAGTACAAAACATATTTTAATAAGGAACACCGTTAATGCATATATTTTCTATACAGATACATTCGTACAAGCTGCATTATCCATAGATGAATATGTTGAAAATGTGGCTTAACACTTTTTTAGTTGAACACGAGTGTTCAAATAAATGCCTGTGGCAATGTTTTGCGTACAAAGTACTGCTTACAACAATGTTTTGCATGTCGTACAGCGTAACAAACGGAAATACGTGCGTTTCAAAACTAACGCATTCCACAGTGTTGCAAAAACGAGAAATCACGCTTGCGAAAATGTACGTCTTCTCAAGAGCCCGAGCGAGCCACAATGTTGCAAACGCGTTACCGGGCTTGCAACTTTGTTACCGCATGTCGCTCCCGAAAATTGCACATTGTTGCAAAACGCGTTATCCGGGTTGCAACTTTGTTGTCGCGAAAATCTGAACATTGTTGCACGACGCGCCGTTTTGCAACAATGTGCAATTTTCGGGAGCGACTCTCGGCAACAAAGTTGCAAACGCGATTCTTCTTTGGCAGCTTTGTTGCCGGGAGTCGCTCCTGAAAATGGCACATTGTTGCAAAACGGCGCATCGTGCAACAATGTGCAGATTTTCGCGACAACAAAGTTGCGTACGGAGAGATCGCGCTTGCAACTTTGTTGCTGCGAATCGCTCCCGAAAATTGCACGATGTTGCAAACGCGTTCTGGGTTTGCAACTTTGATGCCGGGAGTCGCTCCTGAAAATGGCACATTGTTGCAAAACGGCGCATCGTGCAACAATGTGCAGATTTTCGCGACAACAAAGTTGCGTACGGAGAGATCGCGCTTGCAACTTTGTTGCTGCGAATCGCTCCCGAAAATTGCACGATGTTGCAAACGCGTTCTGGGTTTGCAACTTTGTGGTCGCGAAAATCTGAACATTGTTGCACGACGCGCCGTTTTGCAACATTGTGCAATTTTCGGGAGCGACTTTCGACAACAAAGTTGCATACGGAGAGATCGCGCTTGCAACTTTGTTGCTGCGAATCGCTCCCGAAAATTGCACATTGTTGCAAAACGGCGCATGGTGCAACAATGTGCAGATTTTCGCGACAACAAAGTTGCAAACCCAGAACGCGTTTGCAACATTGTGCAATTTTAGGGAGCGACTCTCGGCAACAAAGTTGCAAGCCTGGTAACGCGTTTTGCAACAATGTGCATTCGAAAATAATACGAATTGACGATGATACAAGCGAGAATGACGCTTGTAACAATGTTACGTTCAAGCGTAGTGCTTGTAATGTTTGCGTTCAAATATAACGCTTCAAGCAATGTTGCAATCAAAAGTACCGCGTACAACAATCGATGTTGCATTCGAGAATAGAGATTGCAACAATGTGTGCATTCAAGTTTCAAAGACGAACAGGGAAATAAAAGTATCTCGCTACTTAAAAATCACCGTTCAACGATATAAAAGTCGGCAACAAAGTTGCAAGCCCGGTAACGCGTTTTGCAACAATGTGCATTCGAAAATAATACGAATTGACGATGATACAAGCGAGAATGACGCTTGTAACAATGTTACGTTCAAGCGTAGTGCTTGTAATGTTTGCGTTCAAATATAACGCTTCAAGCAATGTTGCAATCAAAAGTACCGCGTACAACAATCGATGTTGCATTCGAGAATAGAGATTGCAACAATGTGTGCATTCAAGTTTCAAAGACGAACAGGGAAATAAAAGTATCTCGCTACTTAAAAATCACCGTTCAACGATATAAAAGTTCTTTTCCTGCTACTGCAACTGTGTCCCACACCTCGCTCAATTTGCAACCTCAACTCACACGGGAACAAAGGCTCCACGCAAACAAAACGTCATTATACATTCTCAACATATTTCTCCATCCCTATAAATAACCCCTCTACTAGTTTCTATACAGCGTGTTCGGCAACAGTTGATAGAAAATTTAGTGGGTGATTCCACCAGCCGAAAATGAAGAATAAGAAAATTACGAAAAAAATTACTGTGACGAAGATCAAGAATAACAAAATTACGTTTGAGGCTTCGTTTGTTAGCTATTAATGTTTAAAAACATCCCTGTGATCGAGTAAACCTCCCTAATTTAATAAAAATATGCCTATTCGTGCGATTTTCTATACCTATATTTTATATTAAAAATAATCACATAAACATATCGTATTGTCTCATAAGTGTTACAAACAGATTCATATTTGCAACGAAACTTCATATTTCTTCACTGAATAGCGAAACAAGTATTTGTTTGGATAAAGCTGAGGAGAACTTTCTTTTTATTTATATTACAATTTCTAAACAATTTCATCACATGGTTTTGTTAAGTATTATAAAGCGTTTAATTTTTATTTGAAGAATTTTTTTATAACCGTTATATGTAGTTTCTAAAATGTACAGGAAAACGTAAAAATATATACATAACAATCTTTGACAGATACTTCTATTAGAATGAAAAACTAAACAATTAATCCTTTTATGAAGGTTCTGTAGAAACAGTTAGAAAAGCTCCATCGATTGCTATTAGATACTCGCGACTATAAAGTTCATTCATCTGTAACCGATAGTGAGCTTGGACAGGTTTGATCATAGACGAGATATAGAGTAGACCAATCACTTTATGGAACTTTTTGCCACTCGATTTGCAATACCGACGTCAGCCAAAACCATTGATTTTGAAGTGCATTCACCGCTTAAGAACGGAGATTTTAAGAATTGCACTGGGCGAAACCAAAGACGAGGTACATATAGACAAGACCAATCATTTTATGGGTTTTTTTTTGTCACGATCTGCAATACCGACATCCGCTCAAACGACTGATTTTAAATCGCACTCTATGTTTAAAAACTGTATCGGGGAAAACGATCGATGTTGGTCAGAAAATAATACCAGAAAATTAGCGTTCCAGACGAGATTACGTGTGTATATTGTTACTGTACTGTCCATGCATCCTTGAATCTAGAAAGGCGAATGCGTGTGGATACAAACTTCTCCGCGCAAATATTTCAACTCTCCATGTCGTATTCGCGTGACACGCCTAACAGAATTAAAGGGACTTGAAATTTTGTCTTCTTCATTATTTAAAATAACAAATGCCTATCGGTGTTCTTGATTTAAATTCCTACCGCTAATAGCGCAGGCGATACAATACCAGTCTCAATCGATATAGTAGGATATGACACGAAAATGGTAACGGGGCTCTAGAACCCTGGCTGCGTGCGACAAAAAAATACATCGAATGAGTGGTCTACTCCATATCTTGTCTATGGTTTGGTTATTGAATCAGTAACCGATTGTTACGAATACACAATAAACTTAATACAACCAAATACAAAGTTGAACATGATACGAACCTATGATTGTTAGATGAATCCTTGAATTTCTGGTTGGACTTTTAGCAAAATCTACCCGACACCTGTATTCACCTTCGTCTTTTTCTTCGATGTTATTGATATTTAAGGTTGCCGGTTCAGCGGCAGTTCTGAAGAATGCTCGGTCGTTTAGATGATCTTTGTCGTTCCAATGCGAAGCCTTCTCAGAATGTTTGCCTCTCATATCATAACTGAAACAAAATGTTGTTCACTTAACGCTACAATTGTTTAACTACTCAAGTCAACTGAAACCGCTAACAATGAAACATTTTGCTTAATATCTTTCGCAAAGTACATAACCTAAAAATAAAGCTGATAAAGTATATTTCTATTATAGAGGGCGTTGATGATTCTTTTTTAAAACTTCATCGTATTGTCATATCCTCAAATATTTTGGGAGGACACACTGAACTCATCACCTTCGAATTCTCCTCTCAACTCTCTTACATAGTCATAACCCAAAGTTCATCTTCCTCAAACCCTTAAATAGCCCTATTTTACCATCCTCGATTTATTCTCTGTATTGTCATCCACACGTCACGTTCCGCCAGTTTTAATAAAGTTTGTCTTCTACGCAACGTCGATCTGTAATTGCTCCGATTTAAATGTTACCCCAATACCTGCCCTCAGTTTCGAGAAATTGAAACTGGGCATCACAGTATGAATGGGCCTTCTGTAGTATGAGAGCAAAAAATCTAGCCCCACCCCAAACGTGGAAAATGGAGGGTATCTTCAATTTTTGAAATGGAATGTACGATAAATTTTTATATTTTCCTGGTCCTTACTAAACTAACAATACTTAACTTTTACTTGAAACGTTTTTCAAAATTTTTCACGTTCCAAACGTTATAACTGTTTAAATTGTCTGTACCAGGATTCTAATTTCGGTACATATTGCATTTGTTGGACCTTAGCCACATATGTGTTGATAGTACAGACAATTCAAACCGTTATAACTTTTGATACGTGGAAAATTTTGAAACAAATTTCAAGCAAAAGTTACTTAGTTAATTAACGACTACGTAAATACAGGATGTTTCGGCACAGGCAGTGCAACAGGGCGAAACAAATCGAAAATATAGAGTAACGATTTTTTGTTTGCGGTTTCGTTTTGGTGGAAAATAAGTTTGAAAATTCTTCGCGTAATTTGGCCTGCAAGATTACCGGACCTCACGACTACATTAGTATTGTTCCCACACTATAAATGACCCCTTCGTACGATGCAGTTTCAAAAACGAATCACCTCGGTACCATTAATAGGTGCGTAGATGGTTTCGTTGGACACCCTGTACATCAAACGGTACAAATATAATTCTCACTTATTAACAGCGCCACTGATATTATTCAGTATTGACGAGAATTTTATGCTGCTAGTATAATCCAGGCGCGCTCAAATACAGCGAACCATCGCGATTAATGTTTCAGCATAAATGAATTCATGCTGTCGCAATTGCTGGAAATTGTACGAATTCACACATTGGGAAATCGCGGGTCAAGAGTCGTATCCGATTTCTATCAATTAAAGCACAGAATGCGCAATTGTGTCCTTAAATCCCTGGTACTCGCCCGGTAGACTAGCGAGCTAGAGGCAGATGGTTTTTCTCAAATAAATTTGTTAAACGTTCACTGAGAATTTCAACTCTTCAACCGGCAACAGATTCAATTACTTTCTGCTCCTTTACGACAGATCCTTTCTCTGATCTCTACACCATAGGAAACGGATCATTAGGACAAAAGAAATGTACAATGTGACCGAAAATAGCGGAGAATTAGTGTCCTATGTAGTTGTTGTCTTAGGTTACAACATTATTATAATTTAATGTTTTGCAGAAAAGAGATAAACAATCCGTTAACCAAACAGCTGTCTAAATCGCTATTTACGTAACAGAAGTTGCTTCACGTTTAATTGGTATAAATTTTGGAATATTGGACGATATAAACCGTCATTCCTATGGAATACAGCTTTAAATCTTCTAATTTCGAAGTGTGGAGAAGAATTTCAATTTTCTTTCATGTAAATATGTATCGCGAAATAAACAAATCATTCGTTTCACTTGTTGCATTTATATTAAGAACTTTCATTATTTAACTTATATGCAAATTAACATTTTTTTAAATTAGAAAACTGTAAGGGGCGATTCTAGAAGTTAAAATGAGACGAAAATCAAGAATAAAAGAATTGCGTTTGAGGCTTCCTTTTTTAATTAATTACAATTAAAGATATCCCCGTGACCGAGCAACCCTCTATACACCAATGAATGTAGAGCACGTAAGACAGGGGGAGTACAGTGATTCTCAAAACTAACGATACACGATCGGCACTTTATCTCGTATCAGTCATAGAGAAAAAGACACGATTGTATCTCACACGTGGAATAAACTTTGCGCCAGGAAAGTGTTAAAAAAGACTACGTATTGAATTTTAGCAATGTTTATTCGTTCGGTAATTCTGTTTAATCTGTCTAGCTGATATACAAAAATGTTTTACGAAAATGAGCCATTTCACGTCAAATCAATTGCTCTCAGTTACCGATTTTTTTTCAAACTCACAGGATTTGTTGATAACCTTGAGAAACTAAACCGTGTAAAATTTTAGCTTCTATTCTCAAATGGTTTTCGAGATGTTCAATGTTAAATTTTTTTTAATTAGACGAAATTAGTCGACATGTTATTTCAATCGTAACATTTTGGATTTGTTTAAAGATAATACTACGACTTTGGGCTCATTTTAAAGCTAAAATGATATAAAATTTCATTTATTATTAGCAAACACAATTGTACTATACATAATTGAAAGGTCTAAACTAGAATACTCCTTGAACGGTCCTACGATCTTCTTTCAAACGAAATGGCTTAGTATTGCACCTTGCTCAACTCTTATCGATAAACGCTATCATACTATGAATAAAAACATACAGCGCCTATTTAAGAAAAAAATCAAATCGACTGTGAAATTTCTTCCTCTACTCCACCTGAAGAAACATTATAGTACTGCACAATTCCACCATTTACCGTTAAAATCAACATTATGTACGCGAAATATTGCACTGTGAGTCTAAACTTGCGCTTACTTGCAACATGATAACTTATACAAATGAAAAACTCTCGAAAGTTTTACTTGCGCCATTTGAAACAGTATAAAATAAGTTTCCTGTATAAAGATTTTTGCTGAAATTTGGCGATAAATTTTGACGGAGATGCAATTTTTCTGAATTTCTTAGACCTGGGAAGCCCAGAGAAATGCATGAAAATTGCATGGGAAATCTAAATTGTATAAAAGTATATATTGATAGAAAATACGATTCCCTTTATTTTTTGGCGCAAGTTGTATTCCGATATCTTATTTCGATGAAAAGTTACAGCTGCCGGCGAGTTTCGCAAACTGACCAGTAGAAAATCCAACACTTGGAATCGATGCTTCCGCTACGACTCTACGTATCTGTAAAATTTAGAACAAATAGGTCTCCGGTGTTTTATATACGTATTTTGCTTAGGGCCTTTTTAAATTGTGTCTGACATTGGGAAATATCCTACGATAAGCAAATATATAAATAAGGAGAAGTTGCGTTAAAATTGTCCAGAAAGAAAACGAATACAAAAATGTTTTACTTTTCCACGCGATAGAATTCGAAACAATGGCGTAACTTTTGGAACTACTCTCTATTGATGATATATTGACACAAGATTTATCAATGCAGAAAAATTATAAAGAATTGGTATACAGTGTTGCGGCGAAGAAACAGTTTAACGTCAAAAAAGAAAATTTGTTGAACTCATGTTTGTACAATTATTTTCATCCTTCAGGTGAACAACAAATGCTTCCAAACATTGCTGACTAATTTCCAATTTTATCTACTCTGTAAATCGACTAATGGAAATTATAAAACATTTTATGAATTTTCGTTCAATCTAGAGGATTTACGGGTTAAACAGCGAAACATCTATTCACGAGTTCTCACTAAGATTTCTATTCCTACAACTGTCCGTCGCCGAGAAGATGAATAGTGTAACTGGACCAAACGACTTCAGTTTGCTTTTCAGAAGTCAGAAGGATTAGTTTACTATATGACATGTAAATGATATTGCAATCGGTGGGAATCGCGAAGAAAATTGTAAAGGTCACCTTTTACAACTTTTTTATCTGAGCTTGTAAAGAATTTTTAAAACATAAGTTTTGTAGATTTATGTCAATTACATCGAAAGATGTAAGAATCTTTAGATTTATTAGTTATAGGCGTGAAATAGTGCGATTTTCACAATCGTTAACCGTTTGTAGCTCATAACAGTGATAAACGATTTCGATGAAATTTTCAGCATGTACATAATTGACACGAACCTCAAAAACATGTGTCTTAAATTTTCATTACCGGCTCAGATAAAAAAAAGTTGTAAAAAGGGACCTTTACTATTCACCTTGTGATTCCAGCAAATTGCAATTTTTTCAAAATTTGTTTTATACGTCATCTAGTAAACTAATCATTCTAATTTCTCAAAGAAACTCAAATCGTCTGGTCCAGTTTTGAAAAAATTATATTGTTCTAAAGAATGTCCGAATATTAATAAGAGACACCGTACTCTTCGTTCAAAATAAGAATAACCTCGTTTCGCGCATTGGACGTGCCTAAGGCAGGGCTAGAACGTCCAAACCCCCACTTAACCGTCTACGTTTTTCTCCGTCTTACCCTCTGCCACGTTCTCTGTCTACGCGCAAAACGGACGAGAATCGGCCCGAGAGCGAGGTTATTCTTACTTTGAACGAACAGTAGGTAACCTTACTGACGAATCCACTCAGGATGAAACGCATCTTTCACCTCCTCCCGCCCATTTCTGCCCTCCTTTCCATCCATCTCCACTATCCTGCCACTCTCTTTCTCCCTCGCCCCCTTTCTTCGTCTCTCCCTCACCCTAACCGCTCTCCTCTCGCCATTCTTTCTCTCTCTCGCACTCCCCCTCTTTCCTTCTCTCCTCTCTCCTCTCTCACGAATTGCCATAATATAAATCCAAACGTTTACACAATAAATTTCGAAACAGACAGATTACAACTTCTTATCAGCGTCCATTTCTCTCAATTACTTAGGAATTAAGCTTCTCCGTTATACGCGTAGTTTCTCAATGCTTATTAATTTAAATTGCACGCGGGATTATCACTCACCTGTAAATAGGTGTAATATCACTTTTGTACCAAACAACCAAAATTGCAGAGTCGTTTTGTCGTGGAGGACGTATGTCACATGGCAATTCTGCTGTACCTTGAAGAACTGCTCTCGCCGATATAGTTGGTCCTGTAATACAAAATATCGATCAAATAGTTAGAATCTTCTCTTTTGCAACAAAGTCAAAAAATTTAAAAAGTATGTACGTCACATTATGTCACTCTCCATATCATGCAAGTTTCGCGTGTAACATTTTTCCATATTACTACAAATAACAGAAATATTCCAGATGGACACAGTTTTTGCACCACCCTGTACAATTGTATTGATGCAAGCAGAACGTGTACCGTGTAGAGCTGAGGAGGTTGCCCCCGGAAGCAATGAGGGTCTGATTGGGCCATATCCCCATAAGCTCACCTCTGACACAATCATAAAAATAGGGTACATGTATCGTCGTTATATAAATGACGAATCGAATCTTTTAAAATTGCGTGACGCATAGATTTAGGCCAGAGCCGCTTAACTTCTTGCTCACGAGCAAATTTCCCCTCCCGAGGTTCCTCCACTATGCGACTGAGATGGTCTCGCTCGAGTGTGGCGCGGCGGGAGGAGGACGCGAGGAGTCCTCCCACCACAACTCCAGCGACTGCCGTTGGTTTATGTCACACATTCTGCGTGTTCGTAGCGCATAGTGGGGGAATCTCGGGAGGGGAAATTTGCTCGTGAGCAAGAAGTTAAGCGGCTCTGATTTAGGCAATGCGAGCAAACTGCCCTTCTTGCCCCCGTGTTGCCCTGCGGGCAAAGTCCTGAGCACCGCACGCGGTACGTTACTCTCGGGTCATTACGTCGTAATATTAATTTTATTTGCATTTAGTAGAAGGCTACTACCCTGTCGTGTAATTTATACGCACAAAGGATTTATGATATTATTCTTTTCGTTTGTTTTTGCTTCCCGTTTTTACCTAGCGAGCAAACACGGCTATTATAAGTTGGAACATGCAGCAGAATAACGTATTACATATGGACGAATTTCTCGATGAAAACATTATTCATGTATTGTTTCATATAAAATATTACCGTGCGCGGTAAATTTATCGCAAATATGTTTCTCGCAACAATGCGAATAGTAATTCCTTTCGAAACCTACGAGTATTTCTCATTAGGGAATCTTTCAGCTTGTTAAAAATTTACCAGCGGTATAAAGTAAGTATAGCGAAGGACTTCATTTCATATGTGGCAATTTATTTTCTGCATACAAGGAAAGTTTCAACCGGAATATTACGATTTCAATGAAACGTTAAGTAAATGTAGAATGTGGTTGAATATGTAATAAATAATTTCTTTTTATCGATGGAAATTCACTTTGAAATTGTGAAATAAGTCCATGAAATATTTACGGCTTTTCGTTGTTCCGGATATTCCGCGACGATGAACAATTTTGTGAAATTTTAAGTGGATAAAATATCTACCATGTGTTATACCGAAATTTATATTTTTCCTGTATCTATGCGCAAGGTTCTAATTGTACAAGATAAAAATAATCACCTTCAGCAAACAGTTTATCAATTTGCATGATATTTGGTGACTTATTGTTATAAAAATTTACTTCACAACTACACGTCAATAATTGCAACGTAAGAACTTACTAACAACATTTGTTTATTAAGAAAATAACTTTTTTAAAGGTGAAACACGTTTCTGTACAAGAATTCAGTAAAGAATTACATAGAGATAATTAAATTTTTTGACAAGAGAGAGTATCAAATTATTAAACTTAGTCATAAAATGGCGAAATTACGAAACACGTAATATTAGCTCCAGTATTTTAAAGATTGTTAGAAAAGTGAGACTAATATATTTATACGCTTAAAGATATAGAAACGAAAATGTTGAAACTGCACGTATACTGCAGAGTAGGATTAACAAGGAAAATTTCTTCTATTTTGTTATATTTAAATATGTAGGGGATTTATGTGTGGAGGGATAGTAAACTCGAACGGACTTTTGACTATACTATATTTATTAATAGTTTATATCGCTAGGTGCTACGCTAAGCATGTCGCTCAATCAATCGCTGGATTCACACTCCCTTTCGCTCCCTCGCATTCGCCCTAATGTCATCTTGCATACATGCACACTTTTCGTTAGAAGAAAACACACACGCACTCACGCACTCCTCGCCTGATTACTAAAACTAAACATTCGTTCAATATCTTTCGCGCTATCCCAAACACTCGACCTGGCACGCCGGTCCTTACCGCTCCGGCCATAGACCCTCACGCATTCACACAGACAACGCATTCATACAAACAACGCATCCACGCACCCGCAGGTAGGGCCCCACTCCTTCCAAGGAAAAGCGCGCTAAGGGCGCAATGGAAGGGTGAGTGCCACTCAAGGGGTATGTTGATTGGTAATTTATGCGTACATGAAAACCCAATCAGCGTGCCTTCTTGTACTTGGCGGGGGAGTCACGGCGGACTCCGGAAAAAGGTTGGGACTCGAGAGACAATTCGCAAGGAGTCACTCGTGTGAACAAGATACTCTCTCCAGCCGTTCAAGTACAATTCGAGTCGTTGAAACAAAGTCGTCAATCGTTCGTGACGCACTCTACGTTTTGCTAACGTTCGAGCAAGGTAGATTTGAACTAGTTACCCAAGATTAGTTTGGCGGGTAATAAGTCGTGACGCGAACAGTTTGAAACGATCAAACGACGAACGCGACGCGACACGCACTCACGCACTCCTCGCCTGATTACTAAAACTAAACATTCGTTCAATATCTTTCGAGCTATCCCAAACACTCGACCTGGCACGCCGGTCCTTACCGCTCACGTCATAGACCCTCACGCATTCACACAGACAACGCATTCATACAAACAACGCACTCACGCTCCGTCATCCCTACAAATATTATTCTAAATTTATTCTAAACGAAGGAAAAATATTAATTTATTTCAAAATTATACATGGTAGAAGAATTGATTTTCTACAGTGCAATAAAGATTAAAAACTAAATAACTTATTCACTTAAAGTTTCACAAAATTAAATTGAAACTAAATAAATACTTCTCACGACTCTTAAGTTTCCTCATAACTTCATAGCTGTATCACTGTGAAAGTCTTTCTAATTACAACGAAGGTGACAATAGAATTGACAGTAAGTTCAACTACTGTTTTGCTTCGATCGTGCACTTTCAGTTCTAGCTTACAAAGATGGTAGCCTAAGCTGATAATCCGTGGCCAGACAGAGACAAGAAACCTTACAATTATGTTCAGTCTCACCCTAACCCCGTGCAAAAGCGTCACCTTCTATTTTTTTCGCCTCATATCTACGAAATATTTTAGATCTTCTAGAACTGTCATGCTTATTTATATACTTACATTTTAACTAAATTGTAATTGCACCCAAAATTGTTTTGAATGTTTCATAGAAGGAGCATTGAAAATAAATTTCTTATCATAAAAGAAATTGGAAATACATCATTCATAATTGATATTTAAACTTCTAAAACATTGCTAAACTTTCATTGAAAAACAGTGTTTAACGAAGTGAAAATAAATCTTAGTTTCACTTTTAAATCATTCAGAAAGAGTGCAGTCAATTGATTAAAAGGAAATATTTTCTAAAAGAAATACATTGACAAGAAACATTTGAAACTGAACACATGGCCTTAACAGTGCGAGCAGAAGCAACAGTTTGTACAGAATGTTTAAATTCAATTTCCTCGAATATTAAGCTTCTTACAAAAAAATGTTATTCTGTGTTTTTGGTTTATTTTCACACGAAGAATCGCCGTCTACCCGATTGTACCACGCGTTCTGCCTTACTCTGTATAATTTATAGATAAATGTTATTATTGAATCAGTGCGGCACAAATACTACACGATGCGTCACAAAATATTACAATATATATTTCGCGTCGCTCTCTCCAGAGAGTTCCACTAAAGTCGAGTGTGTTATAATTGTTGTGTGCGCTTCGAAAGCTAAACGAGTTCTTTTTTTCGAGTGTCTATGTTCGCTCTTTTTTAAACTAGATGTGTGTTTTGCTTGGTGGTGTGAATGTGGAGGAGGTGGTGGAAGTGTGTGGTGATTGGGTTTTTCGGGATGATTGAGGGGTGTCTGTCTGATGGTGTGGAAGTGGGGAAATTGTTGTTGCATAGATTTGTTATATTGCTGTGTACATAGGATTACTGGTGTCGAGGGTCTGTTTTACGGTCTTGACGCATGTGGTGTCCGGGTCGAAATTTTTACTGTAATAGAGCAATTGACGGGCCATGCCGGCTAAGACTTCTCTTTAGAAATACTGTTTCTATGGAAAAGGCGTCGGTACGCCCGAACACTAGATTTGAAGTATTCATGAATATTATGAACTCACGAACTGGAGGAGATATTAATCCTCTCCACCCGGAAATCCCATAGGTAGGGCTTTTAACGTAAATTTTTCGAGTGAAAAGTAGCTTATTTTATCGTAACACAATTTGTACCTTGATAGCAATAATACTGCTTTAACTGTAGTGGCAACTGTTAATGATAATCAGCGTAAACTAATAGAATTTACAAGAGCTATTAGCTTATCCTGTGAAAGGATCGAATATTTACAGTGGTATAACTGCATGCGGTCTTGAAAGTCGTACAAATTAGCATAGATAGAGTATCGGATAGAATAAATTAATAATAGAATTGATAATCCGAAAATCGTATTCTATCATAATCTCCTAATTGTCTTACAGTAAGAATATGTCACAATCTTTCTCCGTTTTCCAACTTACCAACTTTGTAATTTATGATAGGAAGACAACGTCGATTTAA
The DNA here is from genome assembly GCF_001263275.1 of Habropoda laboriosa. Taxonomy (NCBI): domain Eukaryota; kingdom Metazoa; phylum Arthropoda; class Insecta; order Hymenoptera; family Apidae; genus Habropoda; species Habropoda laboriosa. Next base: position 661,204 of record NW_017100150.1, read on the forward strand.
TTTCCTTCCTAAAATTTATGGAAAACTGTGTGCTGCTCATTAAAATCTTCTCGTTGTCTATCTCATTAATTAGACTGTGGTCCATTATTCTTCATCTTTAAGCGAAGCATGACAACTTCTGTTAGAAGAAAAACGTCGCTTATGTCTCAAGTAACAAGAATAATGTTGTAATACGAATCTCAAGAAATTGGAGATTCTCCTCGATCATCAGATGTTAACCACGGTTTCGCGCTGTTAATCATTCTGTTACCTACGTGTTCAATCAGCAGCTCCGAAAAATTCCACGAATCGAAGATTTTTTCAAATTTTCCTTTAAACATATCGTCCTTGTATGTTCTGTTAAAGACAATATCGATACAGCGTGTACCATTTTAACGAACAAACGCTACTATCACCGAAAAAACGAGTATTTCGTTCGGAACGTTTCTAGAATTTGTATTTTTCTCGCCTAACTCTAACGTACAACTAGTGTCGGTCGTCCTTAGAAGGACTCAGAGTGCCTCAGTTATTTAGCTTATACCCCTATCAGACCAGGTTTCTACCTTCCATCGAAACCACCAACCGAAGAACAAGCCGGAGAATGAGCGAGGACGAGAACCCCAACTTGGCGGTAAGGATTTTTGCTCTTGGACTTTTTCAATTTCTAGACGTTAGTAAGGATGGAACTAACGTCTGTGTGAAATTTCAGCCCGAGCTTCTTCCAAACCTAACGGTATAACGTGAAATAATCGCACTGTCGCAAACGAGTCTCATTACACTCGGCGACACAACAGGCAATTGACGACATGAACGATAAACACTTAATTAGAAAAGTCTCGTTTCGTGATCGTCAATAATATCTTACTATCTATTTCTTAATTTCCTGTACAATGGGGCATCGTGCACCCCAATTATAGTTCACCTGCCTTAGTATCAGGCCCTGTGCCCTTTTGTGGTATTCGCCGGGAAAACCTCCCCATTAGCGTACCACAGTGTCTGCCCTCCCCACAAATTCGTAGGAGGCTGGTTTGGAAATAAACCAACCAATCATCAATTTCTATTTCCCTTCCTCGGGAATTCTCAAACATCAATCATTTTCCTACGTTGGCTTTCGGAAGAGTATAACATTTTAATTCCAAAAATTGGAATAGACAGTATCTCGCATATGTTAACCTTTTGTTGACGGAGAACTACGTACCATATTGAGGTACTCATTAGGTCACCATTTCAATCTTGTTTTTTACGCTGAATCATTGCAAAATTATATTTTTCTTAAATATAGGTACACATATGAATTTATGGCAAAGCTGAAAAATATGCGAGTTATTGATTGTGTTCAGTGTTTTGTGAATGCATATACGAGTCCATGGCCCTCAAAAGGTTGAAAGACTATCTTGCATACAGTATTCTGCGTATCTAGCATACACTACCTAGCATACAATAAACAACCAGCGTTATCATAAACTTCAATCGAGTCCACAGTCAACTTTGATTTGACGATTCAAGAATTAATCGTGATCATCTGACGAACTGATAGATTCACGGTTATCTCCCCTTGTCGTCAACCTTCTGTCCTAAACACTTCAATCAGCTGTACTTCATTAGTTTGACGTGCAGCGCACCGAAACCATCGTCGAGTTTTGTTATCGAAGCGGTGTAACAATACATTCAGAATTGAGTGTACATAGGCCATTGTAAAATAAAATACTACAAAGAACTCTGTGATTCCATCACGCAGAAAAACCTCCTTCAGGCTGTATACGGTGGCGAGATAAGATTGTAGTACGAGGGGCTTTCGGCATGTATAGAATTTGAGGCGGTTGTGAGCGACAAAATGACGTTCTGGAGTGTTCTCAAGGGGACATACCACCCTGAAACGCCTAAAGAAAGGAAAAGTTTGGGAATTTCTTTTATGGATGACTACTAAATGAAAAGTTTCAATTTTTTCAGAGTAAACTTTTAAAAAGTAAGAATGTTACAAAACGGAGGAGTTATTTTGAAACATCGACTGCTGGCCGCCATCGTCAGCAAGGATCGGAACGTCTGGAATAAAAAATTCTTGTTCATTTGTAAATAAAAATGTATTACCTACAATGTAGCGTAAGACTTTTTCGATACTTCAATTATTTAAATTTTTATAAACGTTTCAATTTAATTTCTTTCCTGGCAAAAAGTGTTCTTTCCTCTTCAAATTGTCACCATTTCTATTGTACAGTGATTACAATTTTGGAAAGTCACACGCTACATTGTAGATGATACATTTTCATTCCTAAATTAAAAAGAATTTTTTATCTCAGACGTTCCAATTCTTGTCGACGATGGCAGCCAGTAATCGATGTTCCCGCAGAAGAGGTTTCGCAATTAGCGAATAACTCCTCCATTTTGTAACATTTTTGCTTTCAAAAAATTGGAGAAAGAAGCTGAAAGTTACATTTACATCCTCTGAAAAATTGAAACTTTTCATTTAATAGTTACCTACAAAAAAAAAATTCTCGACTTTACCTACTTTCAGTCGACTCGGGGTCGTGTACCCCTTACCAACGTACATCAATGAATACAACTCGTGAAAAATTCTCTCGATAGTTCCGCTCACAAGCGAACACGTACATACCTTTAGAACGATCGAGTATGCATGTGCACCTGATTCGCGAAATGTAAGAGCGGGCGAGATGAAAGCGCAGAGTTCGACAGCAATGGTGCGAGTATAAGACGGTCGTCGATCGGTGACACAAACGGGGCTTATCGAATTTGCGGCTTGAGAAAATGAACCGTGCTTCGGTTTGATCGGGTGATCTCTCTTGAATTTGAATTTTCCTAATGATAGCTGGCGCGTGTGCAGCCGCGTTACACGTGTTGTGGTCGTTGATAACAAAGAAAATGGGAATGTAAAAGGGTACGGTTCGTGAAGCGAGAATTTTTCGTCGAGTGAGTCCTACAGAATTCATTCTACGGAAAGGAGAAGAAATTAGTGTCATATTTGCAATCATGCGCCATCTGAACCTGCTATGTAGGGAGCTTGATTGCTTTCAATATCTCTGTTAGGTTTTCTGTAGAAACGGTTTATGGCACGATCGACCGGGAACGGTTATTCTTGACTTGAGGATTTTCGTTTATTGCTTGCACGGGTCTAATTACATCCTGCGAGGGTCACTAGAATTGCTATGCTAGATTTCTAGTAATTTGTGTCCCTCGCGCTCAATAGCCTACGAACATACCATAAACCACGAATTTCCGAACGACACATCTGTATGTAACGGTCCGCTTGCCGATTAGTTCAGCGTGTCCTAACAAATTCCCTCTCACGGACGTCCGAGACGCGACGTCGGAGAGTTGAGTCGTCGAGTAGTCGTTCAACCACCACGAACAAGGAGAACCAAGGAGCAACCAGCTCACATCACGCGATACCATAGATCAGTTTTTACAAGTCCCAATCATTTGGGTGGTCCTTCGAACCAGTATCTAGACGGCACAACATCGTGCAAACATCCACAAAGCTCGAAAGTTCATCGCTACAACCACGGGCATTAACAATCTCTACCTGCAATTCTAAGAAGTAAACGATCATTGCAAGTGTAATAAATTAAACGATCGAAAGTATAACAAAGACAAAAGAATATTTTGGTTACTCGGTAATTCGCGCAGATTTTAGAGTGGAGGACATGTGTCGTTTTACGTTCAATAAACGCGAATGTCATGGAACAATAAGAAAAAAATTGATAATATTTAATAGAAGGTAGTAAAAAATTGTAAATTTTGCTCAGCTACTTACGTAGTACAGAAATATTTTAGTTTTTCTTTCGAGCAAATTCTTTATGTTTCACAAAGTCGGTCAGAGACATGAATTAAAAAGCTTATAGAATATATTGTAACGATGCTACAAAGAAATTGGAAAAAGTAGAAATAAAAAGACAAAATTAAAGTTCTATGGATCCATACGTGCCAGATGTTCAGAACGATTAAATCCGGATAAACGATTCGGCTGTCATTCAAAAGGACAGGAAGATTTATCAATTTGTCCTCGAAATCTATTTCCTACAGAGGATGTCTATATACGAAACGCTTTGTCTTTCTTGTCTGCAATTGATTTCTGCATCTTTTTTCTTCGAATAACAACGTTAACGCAAGATTGAAGTTTCACTTTTACGTTTGAAATTGTTACGAGAGGATTTTTATTCTATAGGTGTTTCGGGTCGAGTAGTATACAATCGGGGATGGATTCTTTATAAAAAAATCAATGGAAAATATAGAATAATGATTTTTTGGTTGTGGCTTCGTTTTTGAGAAAATTAAATTTGAAAATTTTTCGCGTTCTCAAAAGTTAATTTCCGCTGATTTTAACTTAAATGAATCTTAATCTTAGGACACGATTCCTTTTTTATTTTACTCTGGAGGGTTCAGATTTCCTAGACAACCTTTTCACGTTTAGAAAGCTACTTTTACCATTCGGAAATTATAAACAAATTTTCCTTGGCAAAACATTATTTTCAACAACGAAAAGAAATATTGTCATATTCCTTGGAGCTTTCTCTATAATGCCAGATTCTTGCATGCTATTCCTTCAGAAAATAATGTCACAATGAACCATTAATCGTCACCTGGCCGGCTCAGGTAGGAAGCCGGGATAACCAGCACCCTAAGACTGATCGATCGCGTCCATAAAGCTTTATTCAAAAATTTGATTTTCGATCACGTTTTACGGTTTAGGATTAGTGTACGCCGGTTGCTTTGCAAATGTTAACATCCCTAATATTTGAAATTGTGATAAACGCTTGTTTAACGCTGTTCGTCGTTTCGGACCGTATTTCTCGGAGAGCTACAGTGAGACGAATATCGGTTGCTTACAAGGGTAAGCTGGCAACTGGGGAGCATCGATTTGGATCATCTTTCGTGGATTTAGAGAGCTTGATATAAAATGAAAATATATCATCAAGCTATTTATCTAGACGGATAACGATACAAAAAAATTCACGCTAAACAACTGCTCCGGTTCTATCAGAGAGAAATAGAGTTAACGATGGTGGTTCAGTGGTTTAGTTGACCGAATAGAACGCTGCTGTCATGTATTCGCGTTGTTAGTGTGATATTAGGCAGGGAAGGAGATTGTACGGCGGCAGGGGTTGATCGGAAAAGTAGGGAAATTTTACCGAGCTGGACGGTCCAAGGTGGATGCAAACTTGTGAGGATGTGAGGGACAGAAAATAGGAAAAGGCGAGTGTAGCGGAGAGGAGGTACCGGCTGATACGAAGATGGACAATCCAAGCTGCGCGGTGGATTTCCTCCGGAAGGAATTGTGCTTCAAGTAGTGGATTACTGACTACCTACACTTTTTTTACGCGTGTGAGCGGGTTAGGATGTCCTGTACCACTGTCTTGAGACGTTTCTGTCTTTCCTGGGGACGTGGTCCTTTTATACCAATTTTCGTCCCTTCGGTCGATCAATCAACACGTCTAAGTACGGCGAGCTGTAGTTTCGTGGATTGGTACAGTCGGTGGAAGCGATACGGTGAAGTCGTAAAATTAGTCAAAATAAGAAACTCGAGCTTCCCTCAAAGCCAACTTGGTTGAATTGGAATTGTTTCTTCCAATGCAAGAAAATATTTAAAAAAAATTTGTCTGCGCTCTGATCATTGACAGCTACTCTTAGGCTAATTTTTACCAATACAGGAATTACTAACGAGCAAAAAAGACGGAGGCTTAATACCGCGTATCTTAAATGGAAGATTACAAGCAGAAATGTTTAGATGTCAATTTACAAACTACAGAGAGCTTTAACTTACGATCTCACTGTACGAGCCACTCAGAAGCCGAAGTGACTAATCCCATAAAATAAAATTTATTAAATCTGTTTTATTCACGAAAAATGAAGCATCAAGCATGTGCTTCGACACTAAAATTGGAAGAATATTAAAAAGTGGAGTTAATCATTTTGGCTTCTGAGAAGATCATATCGCTTCCATCAACTATACCATCAACTTCCATCAGTTATCCTCTCCTACTTGGAATCGGTTACCCACGATAAGAACTACTTATGTGCAAAATTTGAAATCAATCCATTTTGGATAATTTCCTATGTATTATATTTCGTATAAAATTAATTAAAATAATAAATGTATCATGTAGTTAAAATTGAAAGAGGTTCCGTGTATTTTATCTGGTAATATTACATTTTAAATCAAATGTATTTTAAGTGCATTTAACATTCGATACTAACGAGTGGAATTTACGAGCTTTGTCATATTTAATATTATCGTAGCTTATCTGGATACTCAAATAAATTAAAGGTATTCAACGCGAAATTATCAAAAATGAAGAAGAAAAAATACTGCATAGAGTTTGCAAATAATTACAGTGCCTTAACGCGTCGTTAATAATTTTTAAATATTGTCCTAGAGAAAAGCAAATAAATTTTTCAGAAATTCTCAAGCTCTCTAAACAGTGCAGAATGTAGCAATTGCTACAAGGGTATCATTTATATTTATTCATGTCCAACGAATTGAATGTCTACGTATACACGTTCAAGTTTCTGAGCCTCCTACAGGTTTAATCAATCTGGCATCACTTCGGATATACCAGGTTCGTTCTAATTTATCACCTACACGTTTGTGAGGGTGTTTATCGATTATGATGGATATTCCTGTTGACGTCAGTAGCGATATCATCAGCCGTGAGTTTCCGGGCATCCTGTTAGGAAGGTTTATTAAGCTGGAAACACCAGTTGATGAGATTATTCGTACCGCGTGAGATTGAATAAAGAGACGTAACTGCGGTGAGCTGGCAGCTCAAGCTCGGTACCTACTTCCTCCATTTGCCACTCCTCCTTGCTGTTGATTTCTTCTTTTTAACAAATCGAACCTTCGTTTCCATGTGAATAAATTTCGTTACTGACATTTCTAACGACAATTTAGGAGAAAAATTCTTAATATTCGAAATTTAGCATTCCCTAACATCACTTCCTTAAAAGATATTTCGCTGTATTGTGATAAAACAGACACCCTTTTTGTCTGTTATAAATTTGTCATACAAGATGCTTTAACGTACGTTTTGCAATGTTAATTAAAATAATTCCAACATATATACGAAAGTCTTATCTGCTGAGCGCGAAGAAAATGAATTACAATTATGTTTGCGACAAAACTGTAAATATTCGCCGATAATATAAATTTTCAACTTTGAAAAATTTTTCTTCTCATTATTAATTGTGGCATAAATTGAACAGTAATATTCTGCGTACTAACATAATGCAGTTGACTTAATTACTCTTTTACACGGGACGATTTCAGCATACACCACTAGGAAACACGTAACACTCAAACCAGCAGAGAACGACGAGAATTGCCCGTTGTTTCATCTTAAACAATAGGTACCTGAAACTACGACCACTTGCAACCGTAGAATCTTGGGTATAAATGCAATTAACTTACAGGAACTGGAGTCTTTGTCATTTGCGCGCAATTAGCGCCACGAAATTCGAGGTCCAGCAACGCCTGTTCTTTCCAGAGACTGGCTCTAAAGTTTCACCCCTTTCTTTCTCTTTACGAATATTTTAATGTTATTGCTGTATTATCGTTACAATATTTCGAATTTCTGCTTGTGTTTTGCTTGAGAAAATAATTTCGGACATTGTTAACAGCATGTAACAATATTTTATTGTACCGCGGTCATATTACAATTAACACGTTAAGTGCGGCGTCAGTCCGTGGTGACTGACAGTGAACTTTTCGTTTGGGTGGCGTCGGTCCGTGGGACCGGCAGTATCATGTTTAAAAAAAAAATGTTATGCACTTCTCCTTATTTTTTTTTTTGCAATTTATGAACACTTCTTCTATCAACCCGGATTGGTATTTCTTCGTCTGGACGCCGTGTGAGCGCATTTGTTATCTTCTGTTTATACTCTATAACCGAACAGCTCGCGAAGTGATCGCTGCTGTGTGCCGCCTGAACGGGAAGCACAGCGAAAACGGCTCAACGTGTTAACGCAGGTTTCCTTAAGGAAAGCGTTCCGCAGAGGAAATATGACTTACTTCGGAATTTAATTTGGCACTGTTCATAAGTCTGAAATCTATTGAAACCTACTGTATTCTACCAATATCTATTGAAATGTTTCGAAACCTACGGAAATCTATTAAAATCTACTGAATTCTACTAAAATCTACCTACTGGATACGAAGCAAGCCTCATTGTCATAAATTTAATATAAAATTATTTGACACACAGAAGTCATTACAGAATTATTAAGATCCGAAACAAAAATTATTCATTCCAGAATCTGAAAATATAACGAGTATAAATGTCACGAACCCACTGTGTTAAGGATACTTATGTTAAGGCGTATCCTGTAGCCGGATTTATGGCAGCGAGTCAAGTGGTCGCTGTCGCAGGCAAATATCGTTTCCTCAAAACACCACAAGTGTTTATTGCGTTGCCTGCGACACTTAGTCCCTAGGACCAGACCCTGCCGTAAATCCTCGAGTCTCCGAACGGAAAATAGAAAAGTGGCCCACGACTTTTGCCAACGTCGATGGGCCACTTGACTTTAACAAAGCCTAGAAAAGCGGAGATTCCACAGGATTCCCACGCATCCGTCCACCGAACACCTTTTCTCCGGCCGTTGTTTACCCCACCCTAAGATAACGCGCCAAGGGCGAAATGGAGGGAGGTTGCGATGCACCGGAGTAAACTGATTGGTGATCTAGAAAAGGAAAAATCACCAATCAGGGTGTTTTTGGGAAAATAGGAGACTTCGTCGAGGGAAACCGCAGAGACTCGCAGGAGAAACACTTGGCCACTCGCAAGAAACACTTGGTCACTCGCGAGAAACACTTGGCCACTCGCAAGAGAAACACCTCTCACTTCGCAGTAGAATTTGTATCTTGAATTAGTTGTAGAAAATAGAACATAAAATAAAAACTTAGTGTTTCAATCAAGAAACTGGTCATTCGAAGCCTTGGAACATTAGTCGGCACACACGTGCAAAAACCGGCAAAGCTGCATCACTGTTACATGACAAACTGTGTTGCAAATAAAGAGTTATTTGCTATATAATCAGGATTCATGAACATTGTGGGAGCCAACACGCTGCCCTTCCTCCAGACATACCATATTATTTCATATTTATTATACAACACAGTTATATTATTATTATTATTGATTAGTCTACTCGCGATGATCTTGCGATCTTTCGAGTTTTGCTGAATTTGCACGTTTGTGCCGAGCAATTACAATTCGAAGGATCGCTCCTGTGTATCGGGAGACTAACTAATTTGCTCGTGTTTGGTTTCCGGAAGATTTCAATCCTGCTTGTTGCTAGCCGAATGGATTCTGACTTCGAGGTCTCAGGAAAAGTTCGAAGATACCACGGTCAGGACACATTTGGCGGGGCTGAGACACGCGGATTGGTTATTACAATTTCGACTTCGACAAAGGGAGGTGGTTGACTATACGCGATTGGCAAACTGTTAAACAAAGAACGAACTAAAGGGACACCCCCTTGTCAACGGTCACTCTCAAGTGCCCGTGCACCCTTGAGTGACGCGCGCGGAAACTCCGCGTGTCTCGAACAATGGGCGCAGCAGGTAACAAATCTGGGTGGCGCTCCGACGCTGATGAAGCATGGTCAAATAGAAATCAAAGGGCTAGAAAGCTGAAGTGTGGCAAGCATATGTGCACAATGGCCATAGAAAAAAACATGGAAATTCAAAGTGAAGGTAAAATGCCCGAGGGCCTCCCAAGTTTATGACCGCTGCGAAAGACAGGGGAATTACTCCTAATGACTTAGCAACCATTCTCTTCTATTTTTCGTATTATTGTTACAACTTTTTAACCCTCCGTAGGAAAACTGGGTACTCCGTGTCCAAGTCTAAGTTTTTCACTGTTTCAAACTTTAGAACTTTGCTTCGAGGAAATACAGGAATGAAATTTCACTTGGGTCGTCAAAGACCCAGATTGCCTACGAAAGGCTAATAAAGCTTCAAATGACCTATCTTCGTACAAGGTTTCTTTTCTTAATTATATTCATAGAACATACGGAGAAAGTTCGATCCGAGAAAACTGAGACACCCTGTATCGAAGGTGCAAAAAGGTCACGACGCTGGATATTGTTTCTCGAGTACGTGGAGACAAAAAGAATTTGCAGCGCTCGTAGTCCGCGACGTGTGTAACGGAGGGTTAATCCTATACACAGCAGTAGTCTAAGGAGCGGCTCGAACTCTCCTACCACTGTCCGCTGTTACTGACGCGTTCCACTTACGCCTGGCATGTCCAAACTCGACGGCGGGTGGAGCCACTCACGCGGTTTCTTCACTCTCCGCATGTCAACGACGTTGCACGCCAGGCAATCATATTTTGAATGAGCAGCCAGTTTTACCAGAAACGTTTTCGAATAAATCTAGGCTACGCAGTCAAAATTCCACGAATACACGTAACTGTAAACTACTGTACATGTACTTACACTCCCGTTCGTAAGTATTAACACGTTACGCGCCATGTCAGTCACCGGCGACTGACACTATGCTTCCGTTCGGACCGAGTCAGTCACCGGTGACTGACACTATACTTTTCGTTCGGACCGCGTCAGTCATCGGTGACTGACGATATACAATCTAAAAAATTATATTCTTCTATTGATAAATTTTAAATAATTTGAAGATCATAAAGGAACGTACCTAAATATTACTTGTTACCAAAAAAAATTTTAATGAGTATTATTAAAACACATGCAGTCTTATCGCAATCTTACACAGATCTCCGGCCGCCAGCATATCGGCGAAATCGGGTATCGCGGGCTAAACGGAAAAGAAGACAAAACAGGCTTGGCGCTCAACGTGTTAAGGACACTCGTTGAATGTGAAGCAAATTTAAACAGTCGTTGCAAAATTATTAAGATCCTGAAAAAAAATGATTTAACACTCGTACGACGAATGCAGGGTCATTTTGACTCAGCAGCGATAAAGCATAGATTACGTTTGGTACAGGAAATACACCTATTTTACGAATCAAATGTAAATAACCACGAAAAATATAAAATGTATATAGTTGACAGTACACACATTTATACTCAATCCCTTCTTGAAACCCGTGTACAATAGAAATTTTGCTATGGGTCAAAATGACCCTGCATTCGTCTCTCGCGTCCGTCTAAAACCATTCGCCTTCCGAGGGTGAATATGGAATCTTCTAGGACAACGAGTACATACGATAAAACTACTAAATAACTATTTCCATTTAAGGGGGTATTCTGGTTCTGAGCTTTCAAAAAATCAATTTTTTTTTACATTTTCTTAAAGTATAAGTATTCTAGAACACGTGTGCAAAAGGATTTGTTTCAACTCGTACCGTAACGAAATGGATAGACAAATCTTTAAACGCGTTTTTCTCGAAACCTCATTTTTCGAAACGGTTTTCCATTTAAGGGGGTATTCTGGTTCTGAGCTTTCAAAAAATCAATTTTTTTTTACATTTTCTTAAAGTATAAGTATTCTAGAACACGTGTGCAAAAGGATTTGTTTGAACTCGTACCGTAACGAAATGGATAGACAAATCTTTAAACGCGTTTTTTTCGAAACGGTTTACACGGTATCTCAAGTTCTAGTTCAATTGACTTGAAATTTGTATAGAATCTTCAGCGCACATCCTGTTATCGCACGAACCAAAATTTTTAACATCCGTCGTTTTTTTCTTATTCCTTTAACATGCCGAAGACGACAAAATATGAAAAAAAAATCGATAAACTAAATTGAAAATGCTGCCATTTTGTAAATAATCAATATTTTTATTTTATTTTCCTTCAGACCATAGCCAGATTTATACCGATTAAGATTCTTCCTCATTCTTTCATTTTAGATCAGCAGAAGGCCCGGAATAATGTAAACAGTCAACACACTTTATAAAACAAATTATAACTGGTGCAATTTTTATTGTTTTTACTTCAGCAAAATATATTATGTATTTCAAACAACCATAAATGTATGTGCAAGATCCTAATGCAAAAAGTTTAATGGTTCTTCTGAAAAAAAATCCGAAAGATTGCTTAAAAGATGGCATTCAGAACCAGAATACTCTGTTAAGGTGGTGTGATTATGTCACACCAAACATTGACACGAAACTGAGTTCGAGAATGACTTTTGCTGTAGAGCATTGAACTTGCCTCGGCGATTATTTTCGTATAATAGAAAAGGAATTATAGCTTTTAATTTATAATAATTTATGGTATCGTTATTATGCGAAAATTAGTGGAAATTTAAAAAATCTATCCAGGCCGTCGTATTGTCTATAAAATGTAACGAAACTTTGTCCTCTTCTTTTTTTTTTCTAATAAAAGTGAAACTAACAGAGTGAACACCCTGTATATTTCTATACATGTACTGGTATAGAATAGTAACTGTGGCGAAGAAATGTAATTTAAATCATGTAATACTTTCCGTATGAATGTAAGTAGACTGCATTTTGTAGATTCGATTTTGATGCATTTATAGGAAATGGAAAGGTGCAAAATTGTACAGAATGCACGTAATACGGAAAAATATACGAAATACCAAAATTTAGTGCTTTTTATAATACCTGGTAGGTAAAATAATTTTCTACCGAAATTCTACCTTTTTCACTATATTCTCAAAAATATGAATTTGCATAAAAATCCGCAGTCTAATAATAAGTATTCTAATAACATATTACACTGCTGTTTATAAGTATTAGGACATCTATTACGTTCGTACGGAAAGTATCACATGATATAAATTACGTTTCCTCGCCGAAGTTAATGTCATATATTAGTAGAAATATACGCATGTGGTTGTTGCACTTTAAGATTTCAGCACGAATAATTTTCTTTCTAGGATATTAATAATTTTTTAACGACCTCTGTAATTACTCAAATAATCTTACATTAAATTTGTAATGACAGAGAGGCTTGTTGTACATTCAGCGAGTAGATTTTAATCGATTTCAGCGAATTTTAGTGAAATTTGAACTGAAATAATGTACCTAGTACAGGGTGTCATGAAAGAAGCGATACTAGAAGAATATAAAGAAGCGAAAAATAATTTATATTTATTCTAGCCAATGCTGGGTCACCGCTGACCCGACTTTTAGATATCTCACGACTCTCTTGTCCTTATATTATAAATATCTTCGTTATTTTAATCATAATACACCCGTACAATTTTAAATAATATAATGCCTAGTAAAACAAAAAGTGTGGTCTCGTTTGCGTATGAAGGGGACTTTAGTATTGGGTCATATTTGACCCGGCATTCGCCGTGCGTGCAACTGTCGCGCCATCTGCTGTCCGAGAGTTAAACAAAAAAATATAAATATAAACAAGGAATTTTCATTATGGGAAAAATATTTTGGGAAACGTCTTTTTTACTTGTTTGTAAACAAGAAACAAACTGGTGTTTGTCTTTGGAGCCTTGCTTGTAGACATTTTGCTGAATTCTAGATGCTGTACGGAAAGTTCCTCTCGTTTCGGTTATATTATTCTTATTCTGTTTCGACACGCTTCTTAAACTTTATTGCTTCAGGGTATCGCGTCTCTCACACACCAAATTAATATTATGTGAGTTTTTCAATTTTTGAATATGCGTGTGTAGGTGTGAACGGTGCCATGAACTGTGTTGTTGATCTTTTGAAACTTGTTTTGACATAGCAGGCGCGTTGGGCCTTTCGTACAGTTTTATGTTAAACTATCGTGAGGGTGTGGCCTATGCGGACGAATAGGAGTCGTCCCTCGTCCTCGGCTGTCCTTCGGCAGTAGGTGGTGCGCAGCTCACAGTCGACGGGGTAGGGGTGCGCAGATCACAGCCGACAAGGTGGGGGTGCGCAGCTCACAGTGGACAGGGTGGGGGTGCGCAGATCACAGCCGACAAGGTGGGGGTGCGCAGCTCACAGTGGACGGAGTGGGGGTGTGCGGCCCAAACGGGACTGATCTGTGTGCGTGTGTATGCGTAAAGTGGCTTTACGACACGTCAATTGCTATTGAAGGAAATGTACGGACGCCAGGAAGGCGTATGGCATGCAGAAGCGTCGAGTTTCTACGTCCATAAACACTTTCTGGTCCTCGACATTGCTTCGAACGGAAAAGTAACCACAAAAGAATTGAAATTAGAAGCCCTCAAAAATAGCAGGCCTGGTCGTCCGTGCCATAAAGTCAACGGTTGCGACGCAACATATTCCTTAGTTTAATTGTTAACAAATGTATGTAAATCTTTGCACCAACAATAAATGTCATGTTTCTAAATAAAATAACGTGAATATTATTTATCCAGCACCTTCTCGGTAGAAATTATACAACGTTGAACAAATTCAAATGAGGTGTACGGAGACTTTTTTGACCGAGTACAGTTATTAGAGAATTAGAAAGAAACTTTAATTGTGACATTCAAGAAAATGGTAACAGTAACTTTTTATAAAAAAAAAAGACTCTCGTGGGAATTGGAATAACATTAGGCGAAGGGATAACGGCTACTATAACGTGGCGAGTAAAATACTGAAGCTAATGATACACGGTTTCAGAAGCAGACGGGTAATAGTTTATGAGACATTTAACGTGAAAGTTTTAGGAATCCTTTATCTGTCATAGCATAAAGAGAAATTGAGAGCACTGGGAGCACGTAAGATATTCGCCTATCCCTTTCGAATTCGAATCTCGTCCGATCTTTTTACCTACTTTCCAATTCATTTCCGCGCTTATTCACTTTTCAATGAATTCTTCGAAATAAATTTAATCGAGTTAAAACTTCACGCTGAAATTTAATTTACGAATTTGCCACGGCTTTTCTCTTTTAAAAATTATATATCGAATACTTTAGAAGTATAAATTCTATTTATTCGATACTTTTTTGGTATCTTGGATCAAATCAATTTTAAGCATCACGAGCATCTAACAAATCATCGATTTTTATATACCTTGAATTTACCAAATGAGATCTGCCCTGCGTTGAATGTTGAAAATATTTCCGTGTTCCTGTTTTTCATCCTTTTTCACCGAATACCATTTGTGCTTGTCGGATGACCAATCTATTAATTTATTCAATAATAAACGTCACTGAGCTGCTGTACACAAAACAAATCAGTCATACCTGCTTTCACTCCAACTTCAAATTTCTAGGGAAGGCTTATTTAAATTAGTCATCCTGTAAATAAGGGTCACAGCAACCCTCCTCTCCCCATCAAACAGCTGTAATAGAAAAGTCATCTCTGTTCAAATTTCTCACACGGTTCGAATTATCACGTATCTTTGCATGTATGTCACGCGTATTTTCATCTGTGTGTCCTACTGGAAAATGTTGAAAAGTGGGAAAACTGTACCGTCGAATGGAAAATATTAGGAATTTTGTTCACGTCCTGTTGTGTCGTCAGTGTGTCAAGTACACGTAACTCTTCATCCAGCGTCCATGTGCTAGTAGAGGGTAATTTAAAATCCATCAGGTCCTGGTCGTTCATTATTGTCCACGTTTGATACTAGTCAGTTCTTGGTTCGAAGAATAAGATTACGACACGTCAATTGTTGTTAGGCAGGAAAGGTCAAACGCTTGAAAACCAATTAAGCGTTTCCCTTAATTGTCAAATTAATGGCATAAGTCTTTAAAAAATGCAGATTTGTCGACCGTATCGTCAACTATTGTGACAATATATTTATTAATTTCTATGATAACCATTATCGGTAAAATCACTCCTGCGTTCCTAAACCACTCACGCGGGACTTCCTTAAGTAATTCCTACAATATGTAACGATACTCAGGTTTTCATGGATATGCGGTACTTCACTTAGGCAGAATGTACATAATTACCGACGAATTTAGCAGTTATTGTTGGAAGTCTCTGTTGCGGAATTTTGCTTCAGAGTCGACGTTATTTGGTTCAGTTGCGACAGCTAAGATTGATTGGCTATTGTTTTGTTCCATTGCGTACAATAACGAAGATTGGACAGTATTCTGCCCTGGAAAAAGTACGGAAAATTTACTATACTGCGTACCGGTTGCATTCACTTTTGTTGCATCGAGCATTTTCTGTTCTGCCGTACGAATCCTCATTTCTGCTTTAAATAAGGTATTATTTGAAATATCTTCAGCAGCAAAAGATCGATGGATTTCCTCCGATATTTGTGGTTTGAAAGCAATATCCTTCTCAAACATGCATATCAAAGCGACTTATAAGTACTCCTTTATGTGAATATTTCAAATGTTTTTCTGCCATAAGAAGCACATCATTAGCTAAATCTGTTCGTTTCTTTTCTCTCTCTCTCTCTTCAATCTCGCGATGGGGTATTCGTAACATTTCTATAGAAATTTCATTTACCAGTAAAATGTATTCCAAGAGCGGAATTCATAATTTGAGTGTCTGAAGATAACGATGCTGGAGAATTGTGCAATTGTTTGATCATTCGGATCGGATTACAGCTACCCGAACAAATCAATATTACGATAAAATGTAATTATCAGGTGCAGAAATGAATTCTTTCCGACTGGATTCATATAATTGATTCAAAGCCACCGAGTTTCTATCCGGACGGTATTCGCAAGCTGCCAGAAAAATGGCAAGAGCTCATCAGCTCTAATGAAAATTATATTAACGATCTGTTTTCGTACTTTTTAAATAAAACTCTGATTGTACCCAAGAGTCGAAAAGAATTCTTCTCTACACCTGATAATTTACTGCAGCCGTATTAGACATGTGGGCGACGGGAGAAAACCAGGCGAAATGTCTTGTGTCGCTCGAGTCACTTTCGCCCGTTGACTGCCCTTCGCGTCGTCGGTCGGGATTTTTCAAGTGCCTCTCCGCTTTCCGAGGACAGCCATCGGTATCGACGCCGCCGAGTGACACGTCTGTTGCGAGACTTTTCGTTTATGTTGTGCAACAATGTGGCGCCGTGCGCGCTGCAAAGGCCGCCGCAGACACCTTAAGGGGGTACTCTAGTGTCACAGCCGTTTTTTTTTAGGCCCTTTTTGCTAATTTATTACAGAAGTTCAGTAACAGTTATCAACGCAAGCTTCATTTCTATGTATTTACTTGTCATTGAAGAATTATTGCAAATTTTTTGGTTGAAAAATAATGAAATATGTCTGCTGTGGAACACGTCAAATACGAGCATGAAAAAACAAGTACGTTGACGGTTGCCATGATTTGAGACGTTCTGCTTATCTGAATTAAAAAGATCCAATTGATTCTTATTTAGTATGCCTCCGGCTATGGTCGGTAGGAGAATAAAAGAAAAATATTGAAAATTACAAAAGTGGCGGCACTAGGCGACTTTTCGAAAAATCGATTTCTCTGAAATTATGTTCGCGGAAGGATTTGCGTGAATTCGTAAAAATAACGAAGTTAATATTTAAGTGGGACGTACAATATCCATCGAGGTACAATCAGCTCTCAGTGATCAAATTTTGGAAGTAATTAAACAGATCTACGAAGATTCATCTGCGGACAAATTATCGAAGAGATCCTTAGAAGCGGAAACTAACAACGAATCGTTGAATTCCCTGCTTTGAATTTTCGCTCGAAAACAGCAGACGTCGAAATCGCGACGTATTTAGCCGTCAGCATATTCCTCGAGGGACTTTCATCAATTCTGCATGTTTTTTTCTGTATTGGGAGTGACTGTTGGCCAGCAAGCATAGGTGTACGTAAATTCCCGACATGAGAGTCGGTCGACAGAAGGTGCCAAGAAGGCTAGGTGTGCTCGTAGAGAAGAAAAATCAGCTGAGCAGGACTTTTTTGAACAAGAGGAAGGTCCTGAGCTGACAGATTAGTTGAAAATATAACCGTTTTAATTTAACCAGCATGGAAAGCTTTAAACGCGTTTTTCTCGAAACCATATTTTATGAAATGGCTGACGCGATATCTCAAGTTCTACTTAATTGCAAATAGAGAATAGGTACGCAATTATCACATTTCGGGCGCGTACCGACTAGTTGAAAATACGATTGCACAATTATGGCTGCCAGATGCAGAATACTCTGTACCTTAATTAATGAAAATACGAGCAACGTCGATGCTGTAGTCATCGTTTTTTGTGTAATACATAATTTTTTAATTAAGTTTCCAGTCAGCTGTACCCGTACAGGTTATCTAGAGTGAAAAATTACGACGATGCTCCATTTACATTACTGTACCAAGAAATCATGAAAAGCTATTGAAAGTCGTTAAAACTGTCTGACAAAATTTTATTAAATATTCTGTAAATAGTTTCGTAGCAAAACAGCTTTTTTAAAATCACTTTCACTGTTTGTGCCATTTATATTGGTCAGTTTGTTTATCTTTCCAAAAAGTTAGTACTTAGATAGTACGTATGTAATCTGTATTTCTCTTGTCTCTATCATTGCATTCTTTCGATTGAATATTTCTGGGAGAAAATTTAAGGGATGATTCTAGAAGTCGAAATAAGACGAAAATCAAGAATAAACAAATTGCGTTCGAGGCTTCGTTTTTCTGTTATTAACGTTTAAAAATATCCCTGTAGCCGAGCAAACTTTCCTACACCAGCGTATATAGGGCACGTCAAGACACGGGGGGTACAGTGATCCTCAAAACCAACGATATATGTCCGGCACCTTACAAAATAGAAGAAAGCGAAAAGGTGGCGTTCGCTGTGGTGGTTAAAACTGCTGGCCAGTGATGCTTTACGGATCTTGGAACTCCCATGTTTGAATTCCAACGTCGAAACCTTCTTTTTCTGAAGGATTTGGAAAAATCCTCCACTCCTCTCATACGGTATAATCAGTTAAATTTAATTTACTACATTTTAGCGTACTTTTAATATAGTTTTAACTCATTGTTCTTCAGTTCTTTCAGTTTCCTTTGCCTTTTTTAGTATTCATTTCATGCGTGCGCGTGTGTATGTAAATATTGTAGTGTACAATGATTGTTTTTCAGTGGTTTGTGTGTATTATATTTGTTGTCCGCGTAGTGTACGATGTGTTCGCAGTACACAATAGAATACACACTTGAAGAACTTTCCGACATGCACCTGTGTCGTGGGGAAGCAAACTGTAGTACCATAGAAGTTGGCAATGTCGTTTACAGCGCCGAATGTCACTGCTTTCTTCTCTACATCTTGTACGAGGTAAGGTGCCGGCCATGTGCCACTGGTTTTGAGGATCACTGTATCCCTCGTGTCTCGACGTGACCTATATACATTGGTGTAAGGAGGTTGTCTGGGTTGCAGGGATATTTTTGAACGTTAATAACTAAATACTGTCTCGACGTGACCTATACATTGGTGTAAGGAGGTTGTCTGGGTTGCAGGGATATTTTTGAACGTTAATAACTAAATAACAAAGCTTGAAACCTAATTTTGTTGTTTTTGATTTTCGTCTGGTATCGGCTCCTAGAATTACCACCTGAATTATCTTCCAGGAGTGACCCAACACTCTATATTCGCAACTCCGAAAATACCAACGAAACGTAGAAATTTATGAGAACTACCAACAGTCTTTAACAATGTTTCCTTAGTTATTGAATTTCAAGCGAAATGCTACACATCCTCTGAGTTCAATATCACTTGCAAACGGATGAATATTTGTTCACCCATTAGGATATATCCTGTATATTTACGTTTACTTTCAAAATGCACATCATACTCTTTTCACTTCATAACTACGGGGTATAATAAAAATCATAATTTCATCATAGTAGTAGATTCACATGATAGTAGTTTCACTTCTATGATAGAATTTTGCTTTCTAATGGTACGCAACACAGAGTAAAGAGCAGAGTACCAAAGTAACACAAAATAATTTGAATGTACTGCGACATTATCGTGAACAAGTAATTAAGAAAACGGTGCAGTAAAGTATAAGTTACGAATGAGCAATGTTTTGCGATTTGCTATCTCCATTGCTCCCATCTTTTACAGAATAAGGGTGGAACTTCACATATGCGGTAAAAATGGAATCGATCCGTTTCCAGGGCATTGCACGTATTTTAATTTGCCAGTTAGTTATTCTTTGTTTCTGTTCAATACTGCTCTTATGGAAGAGCTAAAATAATACTCAAAAAACCTATTCCCGTTTCGCAAGTTCGTTTCCTCAGCGAATACGTTTATTCCCGCCTTTACTGTATTCGCTCAGATGTCATGGACCCCAACGTTGTCTTGTACAAATAGTCCACAATTATTCGCCATTGTTCCCGGAAAGCTCTGGAGATTAAATTACGTTAGGATGAAACTAGAGTCCCTGATGTGCCATTTTATTCGCAATAGTTACCGAACCATTGACATACGCTTCGAAGATGGATAGATGAAGGAACAGACATTTGCAACAACAACGAATAGCAATTTGTGCAAATGCTAATGAAAAAAGGGGCTGTATATGGATGAAACGATGAAAAGGTAATCAACTTAAAAGGAATACCGAAGTAGATCTTGGCTTTGCGAACACAATTGAACCCTCGCCCAAAAAAACCTCTGTATATTATCATAAGACTCACTCAGTCGTTCAATGAAGAAAACAAAGCAATTTACGTAATCATTTCCTAGCTTTCATACATTTTATTCATTAATAATTTCGATTCATCTATTTTCGTTTCCTTGCTACTGTGACCCGTATTCGTTGGTGTAAGGAGGTTTGCTCGGTTGCAGGGATATTTTTAAACGTTAATAACTGAAAAACGAAGCTTCAAACGCAATTTTTTTGTTCTTCATTTTCGTCTTATATTGGTTTCTAGAATCACAACCTGAATTCTCTCCTAGAAGTACCCGAACACGCTATATATTAGTGGTTCTGAAGATGTGTATAAATTCATTCAAGTGGCCACGGAATGTGGAAATTTATGAGAATTAGCAACATTCTTTAACAATGTAAATCACTATTAAATGTACACGATAGTGTTTTAATAATAATCACAAAATGTATGGCGCCAATGGAAAGTGAATATTAACGTATTTAATATACTTTCAAAGTTAAATATATGGATGTAAGTTGTTACGTATTATACATCCAGTAGCCAGATTTATGGTATCGTCTCAAGTGGTCAATTATGGACAATGCCCATTTATTCCATTGCCTACAAACTTAGTTGCTAGAACCAGACATGCCATAAATCCTGGTGTCTCCAAAGGGCCAATTGAAAGAGGCTCTCAATTTTACCATCGTCAGTGGGCCACTTTACTTTCACAAAGTCCAGTTCTCGCGAAGATTGGAAAATTGAAAAGTTCACCAATCAGGGTGTTCCAAAACCAACCGGAGTTTTTATGCTGAAAAGACCACGGAATCGAAAAAGCGAATAGGTTAGGCAGGAAATTGTGCAATTAAGCAAAAATCTCAAAGTCTTATTGATATCTCGAATAATTCAAAACGTAAAAAAATTTAAACGTATTCGTTCAACGAAACCAATCGAATACGATGTATTTCATATATAACATTTTTTTTTTATCAAAGCAATAGGTAACGACTTATTTCGGATAGCAGTCCTTACCGACTCAACCGGTATATTTCATCAAATTTTATCTCGCTTCAAATCAACACCTGTAAGTCGAAGGTAAGGATATTGTGAAATGTGCACGAAATCTACTCAGTGCTTATAACAAGAAGTGAAAGAGAAAATCAAGAGGAAAAACATAACGACATAATAGGTAAAAAGGCGGGGTAAAAGAATTCGAAATCAGAATCTCCATTTACCTTTGGACCTAGATTAGGTTGTAATAAAGAGCTTCAGAGAGAATGTCGGCACGGGTAACGTGAGAAGTGCTCGTGACATGTACTAACGTGAGATACACTGGAATCGTAAATATTTATCAAAATTGGCCCCGAGGTAGTACGATATACTCCTGGCAGCGAATCCGCAACTCCGTAAATCCGTTTCCTCAGCTCGCCTGAAGGCCTGTGTAGAGACATAAGCCAGCCTTGTCTTTCCTTCCTTCCTATTTTGTTTTTTCTTGTGCTTTGACCCTGTCCCTTTTGCAGATCCACCTAACATCCCCTCCTGTCCCCGCGTCCTCTTTTGTTTTCATTTTTATACTCCCCGTTCTCTGTTATTTGTTGATGTTCCGTCTCTGGGTTCCATTTTTTCTCACTTTAACTTACAGAGCTGCTATTGCATCTTCATAAAGTTCCACTAAGAAGTGGGGCTTCTGGGTCCGCAGGGGCTGAAATGACTGCATTCTTTGTTCCTTACAATGGCACAGACAATGCCGTAAATGTCAACGATGCTCCACTCTAAAATTTTACTTATCCGTAAGAAAGTAACGTGCAATTCTCCACGCAAATTCCCCCTTCTCCTCCCACTGAAAAATGCCCATTTTGCATTCAAGGAGTCCCGGAACTATAATTATATTCTTTCAGTAAGTGAAAAGTTCCGTTAGTCTGAATTTTTTGAGGCTTTTTGGTTAGGCGCGCCGCAGTTAAAAAAATTGTTTTTAATTTTTTCAACTACGGGGCACCTAACCAAAAAATCTCAAAAAATTCAGAATAATATTATCAATAATACGTATAGTTCCGGGACTTCTTCAATTCAAAATGGGAATTTTTCAGCATACTTTTGGTGCTTTCTATTTTTTATAGCTTGGATTTTCAATTTAAAAATCTGAAAAAATTTTGGCATATATGCCTCGTTAACTGAAGTGTCTCTGATTTTTTTTAAATTTTTCATGCACTACGGTGGGAGAATTTTTGCACTTTACTACCCCCCAATCGAGATACAAAGTTGAAACTAGGCGCAAATTAAATTGCTCTTTCTTGAATGACATATCGCAAGTCGAATTTGATTTAGAGGCACTTTTGACCCCCTTATCCGGCTATGCACTTTAACTCGAAATAAAAAATTTACAGGTTACTTTTACTTCTTTATAGCTATACCTAGATATCACGGTTTATCATATGATAATTAATAAAACTAATAATTTAGAGTATTGCAATTGAAGAGTTTTACATTGTCCATTAGTATTTCCTTCTCTTATAGGAAAATGATAACAGTGATAAGTAACGACAATTAGAATCTTATAATACAGTTAATAAATACTTCCTTCATGAATTCTTCATGAAATGAATAACATTTTAAGAAAATATTATCATACTTCAAATCAGTGAATTCGTTTTCGTGTAGGAAATTGTGGAATAAGCTACGCAGAACCTTGGCAGGTGTTTGAAAATATTCGAATATTCCAGTTGATATGCCACTTAATTAGCTTTAATATTATTCTTATTTTCAATAGGTAATGAAGCGTCTACTAGGCGAACAATACTCTATAAACTTCGGAGAATAATGTCTCGGTAACGGAAGCAGGCACATAAACTCTATTAAAATCGTTTACAGATTTCAACTCGCTGTTTTTGTAACGCGAGTTTTGTTTTACTTCTAGCGGCAATATGTTCTCTTTGTCTCACATCTTACGAAGGTACACCTCTTTCATCTGTCCCTTTTTCGGCAATAGACTTCCTCGAGATAGACGTACTCTTAGTGCGTCAAGTAACGACTGCCGAGACGGGACACTTGAAAGGGATACCGCTTGCGTTGCAATAAATCATCCACTATCAAAAACTGCAGTTTCTCTCATTTTCATCCTATCGTTACGAAAATAATACCAATGAATTCGTGAGCTTCTGCCGATGAAAACGAGTATAAACATGATATAAATCGTATCAGTTTTTCAGTAATCAGTTCAAATACCCCGGATAGTGAAAGATGGACGTACGACAATTTTTAAGGGCGATTCAAATCTGAGTATTGTTAAATCCAGTCCAATTTATGTCGTGTTCGAACTCATTTTCATCGAGAGTACCTGATCAATCCATTGATACTATTTTTCATAAAGATAAGATGAAAATTATACAAGTTGAAATTTTCGTCATTGAACGATTCATTGTAATGCACGCGGCATCCCTTTAAAGTGCTACGTTTCTCTTGTTCTATATCCTTCATCTCTCTTACGCTACATAGTTTTATATTAATGTGCCACAACCTTTTTTTTTTTTAGGGTCCGAAACCACCGCCGAGTTGGAGTGCCTCAGCCCAGGCGCAGGGAATCCGTCTTGCGACACAGGCGTCCCGTGCCCGACGGCAATAAGGTTAAGTTAGCTTAGGCCCCTCTACTTTTCTCAACTGGGCTTGGGACCAGCTATGGCAGTCGTCCCCAAGTCGGTACGCCCTCCCAGTGGGACTCTGGGTGGTCACCTTCCAGGGGAGGTTAGGCGCAGAACTACAACGCAGTATAATATATACACACCCGCGAAAAGTCACCGCATACTTGTTTGTCCCTGTCCTTTTTACGCGCTACCTATATCTACCCTATCCTATATCCTTCCCTTGGTATATGTACAAACGCACAATTAAATCCCTTCCCTTGGTTCCCCCCTCAAGGCTCATTCACACGTCCTCGCACTAATGTGCTACAACCTGGCCGACGTAGTTTAAGGGCGGAGCGGAAACATTCTGTTCAACGCCTGCTAAACTGTCGAATGATAAGAGTGGAACCGAAAATCCAAGTCGGTACGCCCTCCCAGTGGGACTCTGGGTGGCCACCTTCCAGGGGAGGTTAGGCGCAGCACTACAACGCAGTATAATATATACACACCCGCGAAAAGTCACCGCGTACTTGTTTGTCCCTGTCCTTTTTACGCGCTACCTATATCTACCCTATCCTATACCCTTCCCTTGGTATATGTACAAACGCACAATTAAATCCCTTCCCTTGGTTCCCCCCTCAAGGCTCATTCACACGTCCTCGCACTAATGTGCTACAACCTGGCCGACGTAGTTTAAGGGCGGAGCGGAAACATTCTGTTCAACGCCTGCTAAACTGTCGAATGATAAGAGTGGAACCGAAAAGCAGTGGCGAGGAAACCCATGTGACAGGCCTGTTTCTGACGAGAATACGCGCCTGTCTGTTGCTCGCGTATGTCCTTACGACCGTTTAAGGTTATAAGGATATTAGGGGTTGTGGTAATGAAGTTTAATCGTGAAGGAAATAATTCGTAGTATACTATTTAATGAAGCAGTTGAATGATGGATTAGTGGTGTGGATGATGTGCGTTGAACTAGAGATTACGATGTTTCTCTTTGATGTCTGGTGGTGAACTGACTCCCTCACGAATTTCCGAGTCGAGGGAAATTCGTGAGCCGGTCTTGTCACCTG
>NW_017100150.1:686392-700865 GCF_001263275.1 Habropoda laboriosa
TCTCGATGCCCCTCTGGAAATTCACGTTTATGGCACGTGCAATTAGTCGTTGAGGACGAAGAAACTCGAAGAAATACAACTGCCGGATAAAAATAAATCGACTCTCAAAAACGACTTTACTGGCTTGCGTGTCATAAACGTGCTTGCAATTTGCACTTCGTAGGTTGTCCCTTGTACAAACTGCTAGCCACCCGTGCTATTCAATACGGTCAGAATCATGACCAAGGGAAGGCCGAGGTCCCGTGGGTATGCCACGGAACAAGACCAATACATTCGACCGTAACTACAGTTTTAAGACGACGGGTACCTTCGTTTGTTTCCTACGCCACTGTGTAATACCGCGTGTGTTTTACTTTTATTATAACAACAAATTTTCTTCGTGATCTAAAGAGCCTTTTTAAAATACGTATGTGTGTACATACCACGTAAGTAATAGTACTTCACTAAACGTACTCAAATAAACTCGAGTACATTTTAAGAACAATTACAATACTCTACGAGACAATTTAGACACGGTATACGTACATTCATTTTTACTTTCTGTTTTCCGATGAGAAGTAAATTAGAACCGGGTCTCGAAAGGCTGATGAAATCACTCAGTCAGAAACAACCACTTTGTATTTGCCTTGTGACTCGTCTGGTACAGTCGTTGGAATCGATATAGTCAGGTTATAAAGTCAGTTTGGGTTCAAAGTACACGTAATAGGAGCGCCGAAATAGCAGTTTCAGGGGGATAAAGAACTCGAGAAACTCGTTTAGGACCCTTCGATGTCAATTCGAAATTCGTTCTTCCATTGTGGTACATTTAAAATGTTTGTCGAAGGCTTAATCCTTAACAGCTGCAGTCTCGTTTTTACCAGTATGGCGTTAACTACTGAGCAGAAGACGATGGAGGCTTTAATGCTGTACAGCTTTAATGGAAAATTGTAAGTAGAAATTGCAAATATTATTTCACACACGACGTACGGTCCTGGGTGTCTCTTTTTTCAACCTGCATTCAAAGCAGGGACGATGTTTGTTATTTTAATCATTTATATGATTTCAAACAATATAATAGAAATCGCCTCTACCTATAGAATCTATCTCGATATCTAGAAATCGCCTTTTCAGACTTACACCACTTTTGCATTAAACGGCTCATTTGTCGCAAGGCTCTCACACATTGACTCGCGATCAGACTCCGACTGCCCTTACTCCCCCAAATTTACCTCCTTATGTATCTTACGCTCTTTTTTTTATCGAACGTGACACGTGCCAGGGCGTGGTGACTTTACACGCAAGGTTTCATTGGAAAACTTCGAGGATATTCGACGATGGAGGTTGAAAAGATCGCGGCTCATTCTAGCAATTCTCACTCTGCGTGTTCAGCCAACCTTGTTTGAGTTACCGATCGGTAACTGTCTCATGCACACACCACGCTTTCACCCCGCCGTTCACTTATCCTCGAAATTACACACACACACATGCATATACACTCGGTCCCATAATGATCTTGTTCAAACTCTTATAAAACAGAAAAGTAGGAAGAAGAACCAGATTTGTTGTTGAAAATAAAATGCTGGAGGGAGAATGTTGGCGCAGAGTACGGACTCCACGTACTTCCGGCCATCAACGATTGCTTCCGGTCGCGTTCGCCGCGAGAAATGCGCAACCTCTCTCTTCGAGCGAAAAAAAAAAAAGGACGAATAACCGCCGAATTGATTAGTATTAACGGAGATCTCCTTTACGCTCGTTCCGACCAGTTCAGAGATTTTCCGCCCTTTCGATAAAGACGTCTCTGTAAGAACCCGAGTTTCACTCCTGCGATAAGTACACAATATATTAGCATAATAATGAGCTCGCGCCCCTGCGCGTCGAAACACAGTGTCGCGAGTATAAATGTACAGTCGGTGGAATCGATATGTATAGCGAGGTCGTGAGTTAAGTAATCGTGTGGTGGGAGTATGAAAGTTCGGGAGAGGGTTAAAAGGGAAGAACGTGGAATGAGTGACAGAGTGCGGGGTAAGATTTGGAAGG
The DNA here is from genome assembly GCF_001263275.1 of Habropoda laboriosa. Classification (NCBI taxonomy): domain Eukaryota; kingdom Metazoa; phylum Arthropoda; class Insecta; order Hymenoptera; family Apidae; genus Habropoda; species Habropoda laboriosa. Next base: position 688,409 of record NW_017100150.1, read on the forward strand.
GAGGAGATAGCGTTGATAGCGTGGAGAGAATGCAGCGTAGAAACAGTGTAGTTTAGAGTTGACTAATAATAGTTAATAAACTATTATTATTATTGTTATTTTAATACATTGTCCGAACTTCAGTCACAGGTCCAAACTAAATCCTACAGTATTTATTTCGATAGATTCTTAGGATTAAAAAATTGTCAAATTAGGCGATATACATCGTTCAAAATAAGAGTAACCTCGCTCTCGGACCGATTCTCGTCCGTTCTGCGCATAGACAGAGAGCGTAGCAGAGGGAAAGTCGGAGAAAAACGTAGGCGGTGGGGGTTTGGACGTTCTAGTGGTTCTGGCCCTGCCTTAGGCACGCCCCATTCGCGAAACGAGGTTACTCTTATTTCGAACGATGTATAATGATGGATACTCTAAAAATACCAACGGTTGCACGTCGAAAAGAAGCTTCGTGATTATGAAATGTGAAAAGCACAGATCCTGACCGTAATCTGAAAACTAAATTATTCAACGCCAAAAGTGATATACGTATGTAGGATTCGATAAGACAATAGGAATAGAACGGACAGTAGTTCAAGAAATAGTTCTCCTAACCTCAAATATTAATATCAAGAACTTTAACAAGAATTATATTTAAGAAACGTTAATTTCCATAACGAACTACCGTCGTGCATGAAAATTCTTTAGGAAAATTCCTTTGCGGAATTAGTAAGTAATTAAAGTCTCGTTATTGAAGGAGGGAAGTTGATGGGAATTTGAATTTGCAGCGGCACGAGCAGTTAAAATCGGCGCTGCACGAAACGTCTACGCTATCATACATTACCAGCGGCTCCGAAAGTTGACGAGCGATGACGAGACGTCACGATCGGATGACGTGAGAGCATTGATCGTGCTACACCCGCACCATGTACAAATTTTCTGTATCTACGGAGCAAGTGTTAAAAGTCAGTCGGCAGCTTATCTGTTCGTGGGAAAATAGACGTGCAGGCTGCATTTATTCAAATAAATAAGAGCTACACCTCTGAGCCCCGACGAATTTATTAGTACGAATCACACATTCCCAAAAGACCGCCTCGTGTTTTAATAGCATTTTCGCGTGTGTAGCACATGCTGCAGCTACCTGAAGTCTAAATATCGAACGCGATCTCACGTGAAGCAGAAAGAAAAATGAATCTCTCGAGCAACGGGGCACCGAAGAAAAAGGAAGGTACATATCTAAGTAAATCAGTCTTTCGATGAAATCACTTCACTGAAACACTACCACCTCTTTCGCCTCTGTACTCGATCATACATTTTGATATCACGTTTATTTACTTCGCTTGATTAACTGCAAAAAGCAGGTATAATTATGCAATCACGATCAACCAGTCTGGCGTAATTTCTAATTACAGGATCGTTATAGTGTTACGCGCGTGTCGCACCTGATTTTCATATACAGGCTGTCTGTTTTATCTCAATACAGTGAAATATCTTCAGGTACAAAACAAATATTTACACCATATAACGCACTTTTGTTGAAACATTCTTTGCGTAACATCACTTCCTTAAAAGATATTTCGCTGTGTTGAGATAAAACAGACACCCAGTATAGAAGAAATTACAGTACGTAAATTTATTTAAGACTGATCAATTGACGATGAACTGAAGTCATTCTCCATTTACTGAGGATGTTCTTGTGTGTCAGAAGTTAAGTATGCTTTTCGAAGTAAATGGATGTGCGGAGAAAAATAGCGGAGAGACATAACCTATAATTCCAGTTCGGGATAATACTGTCTGGACTTCCAGAAGAAGTGAGGATCTGAACATTGCTATGGACGGAGTTAATTTTGAAAGTTTCGAATAGGCAAAATGTTGGAACTTGTGATTGGTTGTAGGGCGGCATTTAACCCTTTGCACTCGAGGCGCGACTGAGAATCAACATTAACCGTTTTAATGCCATGGGCTGATTTTGGTCCGTTTGATTTATGAATGAAAGATCCTTTGATATCGGTTCAGTTATAGCAAATTTCTAGCTACTGTGGAAATTTCATGTAAATATCTGAAAAAATGTAGCGACCAGAAACTTTTCAATAACATTTTACATATTCCTTTAACAATACTAAACAATTGATTAAGGCCCTGTTGAAACTGATATTTTTCAGGACAGCAGGTCTACGGACCTCCATAAACTGTAGAGTTCCATAATATATAGGTGTGAGCAATGAAATAGTTTCAAGGAACCAGCTTCTAATGAACTGTTGTAAGCTCTTGTATAATATAAAAATACGTTAAACATTGAAATAGAATAGCTATACCCTTTAATATGTGTATAGTTTATTTCTACGTTAATTTCAATAAATTTCATCAATTTTATTTAGCAAACAATCACCGATTTGTTACTTCGCTGTAGCAAAAGAAATCTTCGAGTGCAAAGGGTTGAATTAACGGAAAGAGGGTAGAAGTAGTAGTGAATAAGATAAGGTGATACATTTTTGGAAAGAGATAGATCGGATGTGCAATAAGGAAAAAGTTGGTTCGCCAATTAGGAATCTCTGCACAATGAGTCATAAAGTATTTATGACTTACAGATTCACTAGTGCCACTGACATCTTCGTTAACCCCTTAACTTGCACGCTCGAGTTAATTCGAGCGCGCTAAACAGGCCAAACTGTGCACACTCGAGATAATTCGAGCGGCGTTGTATTTGATGCTGCTATAATTTTTCACACTCGAATATATTCGAGAATTGAAAATAACAATGTGAAAGCTAAGAAAAAGAATCGTGTTATTGATATTTATCATTTACATAGGATTGTAAGCTATAATACTTATTTATTCGAAAATAAAATATAGCCTTTTTCCATGGAACAAAAGCGCAGTATATCGAAATTGTCCACTAAAAGAAAAGTTGAATCAGGAGTGATAACAAATGGAAACCTTTGAGGATGTCGATGTTCTAAAGTTTGTTTTTTTTACATTAAAAAAATTGATTTTTTTTGGCCGGTTTTTTTCAAAAAAACTGTGCGTTAAGGGGTTAATCCTCCGGTCACATCTTCCACCGTTTTAGAGCTATTTCTTTTAAGCGAACGTTCTAGACGGAATACTACGTAGTTTTACGTACACTAAGACAAAAAAGTTTCTGTATATCTCGTTAGAATTTATTTAGCGTTCTATAATTTCAACAGTTAAATTAAGGAAGAAGAACAATGTAACAGAAATGAGATGAAAATCATTTTTCTAGAGTTGAAGTAATGTGGTTACGAATAATAAGGCGTGACTAGGGTTACGCTATGTACCCACACGGTAGTAGTTTATTAAAAGTTGGCTGACGGAGTTGGAGGTCCGTGCAAGACTTGCCCTCCTGTCGCCTCGCTTTTTTCCTACTGCCTTTCGGCTACGTGTTAATCACTCCTGATTGGTTAACCCGTCGCATCGGTGTTAACCGATCAGGTAATTTCTTTCCGAGTCGCTGCGTGTCCCTTGCGCCCTTGGCGCGCTTTTTCGGGGACCGCCAGTGCGACTCGGCGGGGAAGGTTTTTCCCGTGACGTCATTTGGCGACACAGCTGAGTTTCCTCCAGGTCAGGTACTCGTGACCTGCCGGTCCGGGCCTCGTACGGCGGACCTTTCGGAAACCCTTGGTTTATGATGCGGCAATTTGCTATTGAGGCCGTCGGAGAAAGTTTCTACGCGGACATGCATTGTCGAATTTCTCGAAATTAAATAAGCTAAATACGGTTTCCTCAAAAATAGCTTTTCAAGCGCGCAAAATGCTCGCCAAATGTTCCTCGCTGTAGCTGGTCGCTACTTAGGAATTCAGCAAAACGTTGCTCCAAATATTTTTCCCATAGTGGAAAATATCCCTTTATTTTTATACGTATTTGTTGTATTATTACTGAAACGAATGTAAATTAGTTTTCTTTGTACTGAAGTAAATCCCACGTTTCTAAATAAAACAACGTAAACATTATTTATTTACTACCTTCTCAGTTCAAGTTATACAATAATAAATTATAACAACGTGTACACAGACCTTTTTCACTGAGTGTACAAAGAAATGTTAGTAAAAATTTTTGCTAATAATATTAGCAACATATAATGTAGAACAGATGTCTGAGAGATGGTTGACTTTACTACTTCATTTTGGCTCGAAGCTACTTAGAGAAGTCAATCATAAGTCAGACATTGAAATTTGTAGTCTGAGAAGTGATTGATAGATTATATAGGACATGCTATGCTCTCAGATTGTTCTACAATGATAGTAAACAGATGTTTATCTATACCAATCAACAAGGAGCAATAACAGAGGGGAATTAGCGACGGCGCCTTGGCGTAGAGTACACCGGCTTTTGCCGGCCGGAGATCAGTTCCCGCTTTTGTGTCCTACATTTTTCCTCGACTCCTATGCATACCCGGTGACTCACAAATCACTATCTCCCTCTCTCTTCAACTGCCAATGAATTTTGGAAAAATGATAAAAAGCGCCGAATTAGTTTGTGCACCTATGAACTTCAAAACAAAAGTATCCCAATGTTTTTTATAGCTAATATAAGATTTTTAAACGTATTTTGCGCAATGTATTTGACATTTCCTTAGTTACTGTTCGATTGTCCTTGTCCGGTCGCGCAACCCACCGGCCAGTAATGAGCCATAAACTAATAAACAGTCCTTTCCAGCCGTCTTCCTAGCCCCTAACAAATTCCTTCCCTACCATAAAGTAGTTCACGTCGCATCCTGGTCATGTTTCCTATTCCTTTCCCCTTTCCGGGTTTTTCCCATATTATTTAAACTTTTGCCCACCACCTTCACCCTCACGTTCTCCTTCCACTAGTTTCCTAATATCCAATCACACCTCCGCATTTTTCGAGACCTTCTTTTCCACCACCTTCAACGTCCAACCAATCAGAACATACACCGACCCAATATATACCCACGCACCACCACAAAGAAGATAGTTCAAAACATACACTTTACGAGGACAAGTAAAACCAAAAACACATCGAAAGTATCATTCCTTACCTCCGGAAACGTTCGTAAGGAAAAAACACTGTACGATACGCGGTGTCGAAACATCGGAGTGAAGAGTTACAACCTTCATTAACGCGCCGGATTTAATAAAATAGATCGCGTTGCACCGCGAACTCGTGCAAAAAACAACGAGTAAGTTACCAAGATCAGTTACGCTCCAACTACCACCAAAAACGGTATGATTCGATCAGCACTATCAAGAGAACATCCCGAAGTGATAATTACCGATATTGATTGAACTTTGGTATATTGTAGTGTTCAAAATAATCACGCGTATTTCTTTTTATCAGCAATTGTCCACATTTAAGGGGTGTAAGTCGCCTTCAAAGATGAGGGCAATGAACATATTTGGAATCGCTCCAGCCGTTTCAAGTCCAAATCGAGTCTTAGACACAAAGTCGTCAATCGTTCGTGACGCACTCTACGTTTTGCTAACGTTCGAGCAAGGAAACATACACTTTACGAGGACAAGTAAAACCAAAAACACATCGAAAGTATCATTCCTTACCTCCGGAAACGTTCGTAAGGAAAAAACACTGTACGATCCGCGGTGTCGAAAACATCGGAGTGAAGAGTTACGACCTTCATTAACGCGCCGGATTTAATAAAATAGATCGCGTTGCACCGCGAACTCGTGCAAAAAACAGTTACTGATCATCAATTGCTTCCAGAGGATATTTTCAAAATGGAAAATCCGAAAAGTGAAATCACCGTGTCCTTTTATTCAGTCAGATGTGTTTCTAAAGTTTTAGTTAAAAATGTTAATGGAAACGTAACGATGAAGCGGATGTTATAGATCACATAATAGATGCGTTCAACAATGATGACAGGTGAGTGCATCCGGTTGGTCGTTAGACGCGAGCAGCAATTCGCATTGATACTGGTATTTCTCGTGGCTCAAGCCTAACAGACAGAATTCAGATTCCATTTAGCATTCTCGAGAGACAGCGGCAGCTAGCGGAATGCATCTGAACCATTTCTACCATTAACCACATAGAAACGTAAACTTACATGTTCAGTTGCAGTTTGACATAAATGCACGCACACGCGCGCACAACAATATACTGTGCCTGTCCCTGTTTCTCCTGGACCTTTTGTTGTATGGTTATGGATTCACAGGTACCTGGTCCAGTACACTTCAATAACAATAGACCATCGTTTTCTCCGTAATATGTCCCTGGAATAATGTACTCGTTCATCGAAAAAGCCTAAGGAAGATAGTACACGAGTTGCTGTAGTTGATTTTGCAACGTGGAAACGTTTTCATCGCAGAAAAAAATATGCAAGTAGAATGGAAATCAATCGTAGGTTATTTACTTCGGAAAGTAAATAAGCTATTAATTGTAAGAGTAACCGAGAATTTGTTCAGTGACAAAAATATACGCAATATGTAGTGACTTTTTTAAATACATTTAAAAAGTCGATAAGGGAGGATTTTTAAGGCAATTCTGGATAGCAAAATAAAGCCCAAATGACGAATAAAAAGTTTGTAGATTTTACTTGACTTTTTTAGTTATAAATCGTTCAAAATTATCAATCATTGGCAAATCTACACTACCGGCCAAATGTTTGGAATCACTGTGCATTGCAAGTTGCACAAAAATTCCCCTCAGAAAGGTAGCATTTATAATAACTTTTTAACGAATTTTTTATCATTCAAATCAATCGAAATGAGGTAAAGTGCTATTGATCTTCACAACATCAATTTCAAATCAATAAAGAATTAGTAACAGATTCAATGTTAATGTAAATTGGCAGGAGATTCCAAACTTTTGGCCGGTAGTGTATTTAGGACATCTCGCAACAATATGTAGAAAGAGGGTAATTCAGTGATGCTTCAACCAAATAGAGTTTCATTATTTTTCACATACAATACGATGGCTCTCAACAGATTTTTTAAATTTGCAATAATTTTTGCTTAACGATTGTAAATTCAATCAAAACTCAATTTCGTGTCAATGTTTGGTGTGGCATGATCAAGGACACTATTAGAACCTGATTTTTACGACGACACGATATCTTAAATGAAAATAGATATTTGGTAATTTTCAATTTTAATAATTTTGTAACGACTATTTAGGTTTGCTTCACATTCGATAAGTGTCCCGATACTTATGAACGGGAGTGTAGTTCATTGTCATAAACCTTTTGAATACCATGGTACTTACAGATTACGAATGTATAAGTTTGGTTTAATTTCTCTCGAGAAACGAAGAACCGTAATTGATCATGTTTTACATATAAACTTCTCGATAATTGCGTTAGTTGGATCGGTAAATTTTCCGTACATCCTCCAGGGATTTGATGCATCATAACATGAGTTATATGGTAAATGCAATTATCTAAATAATACCTACGTATATGTCAGTCGAGACATATTATAGCATTGTAAAACTTTTTTGAAAATTTCTTCATTCCTATTTGAAATGCCTCGTATGATTAGGTCGATGCAAAAGCTCGTTTGCTCAGTGTTAGGCGATATTAAAAATACAGAAACGTGCTTTTTGCTATGTCTCTCTGTCAGATTATCAGCGTTGTGTACCTTGTGTCCGACATATCAGTCACGTGTGCCTATTCTTTTATTGAAAACGACGGCTGGAAATAATTTATCTTCGAGCCGAACAGAACCAAAATGTTGCAATGCAAGATACACATTTTCATTTGAAATAAAGAATTCTATTTTATCCAGGCTGCGGTTCGGTTCCAGTTCTTTCGGTCAATACAAGATACCTTATCTAGTACACTGTTCAGAAGCGCAGAGGAAGTTCACAATTAGATTGAAAACTTTATATCCTCGAAGTATAAGTGAATTTTTCGCTGAAGTATCCAACTTCGATCCAAAAAGTGAGAGCAAGCTCATAGATAGCCAAAAGAAGTATTTTGACGAAGAAAGTATGTGATATATTCTCGCTGGAGATCAAGATTTTGATTCGGTAAAACGAACGAACTTTTGCATCGATTTGATAATATATCCCATCACTTTATGTCGAGTGAAAAAAGGTAGTAAATAAAAATTGGTCAATACTAAATCGGTAAGAAATTGCAATAATAAAAATTTCACAAACATTGTTTCTTTAACCCTCATACGCTCCTCGGGTGAAAATTCACCCGTAGCCTCTTTCCAGACGCTGTATTATGTTTGATTTTTTTCTGAATGTGTTACAACTTCGTGTATTTGAAATTCACAAATTTAACTAACTTTCAATGAAACATAGTGCAAAAGATTACTAATAACATTAAGCAAAGTATAGAGCGACAATGGGTGAAATCTCACCCGAGGATCTTTTGCGTAACTATTTCTGAGAAACGCATGAGGGTTAATAAAAACTTAGGATCATTTTCATTTTTTTAAAATATCACCGTATAATTTTTTCTATCCAGCATTGTGGGTGGCAAATTCGAGACAAATTCAGTGGTATCAGATAAAGTTGCTTATCTTCAAGAATTTGCTCAGGAAATCATTTTTAAAAAACAAAGGACTCTACTTTGACGAGGAGCAGTGTGCTCTCTGACGATTCCTTCTTCACACTGTTGAAGATTTAGTATTCTAGAACCTCGTCGACTGCAATTAGATACTATTGGAAATGGGTGATTGAAATAAAATTGTTTTTCTATAACTGCTAGTATTCAATTTATTCTACGACTCTGAAGAAACGTCTTTACTGTTTGCAATGCTCCATGGAACTGTCTCTGGATATATACCTACGAACTGTTTATCCTATTGTATCGCAGTGTGCAGTGCTTGACTCGAAGAGGAACACCAGACACATCTGGTGGAAGTCCTAGTGTCTTTGTCTAAAAGAACGCCTAGACATTTTAGTCCTCTCTCGATACCCGACTAGAAATTTCTATTATATATTAGGCTAGCCTAATTTGCCTGTTAGGCCCGCATACGGTATGTGACGCGGAATATTCGCGACTACGTAATTGGGAAAGCCGCGCTAGGGTCGCATTAGGCTTTCCCAATGAGGCCAACCGCATTAGGCCCATATTAGAATAGCTTTATTAGGCTGTCATTGGGAGACATTAATGAAATCTCACGAGGAATACCTAATCAAGACACTATGGATTAAATATGGAAAGCTCTCTTATGGCGACCTAACCTCTACACGCAAGCGTACGTCCGACACTGAGGTGTCTGTAAATATTCCTACATATAAGTTTGAGAGCCCCACTCCACCTAATTTAGGTGTGCGCTCGGTCATCTCCATTTCAGCCACGTATGGCAACTGTTAGGAATGCCCAATCTAAGCGTGCGCTCGGCCACCCCCATTTGGGCCACGTATGGCAACTGTTAGGAATGCCCAACTTAGGCATGCATCATTTCTTCCGAATTAGGACCTAATGCTGTAACGATTAGGCTTGCAGCATTTAGGTGTGCCTAATCGTTTCCGCACAACTTAGGCATGCATCATTCCTTCCGCATTAGGCCCACATTCGTCTTTAGGCATGCCTAATTGAAATTCTAGTCGGGTTATTTCTACAGGGTGTTCTTAGAACATTTCTCGTCGCCAAATTCGCCAAAATTCTACTAGCGCGTCTTTAGCGTGCCTTTACTTGAAAGGGAGGGTGACGGTTTCTAATGCCTGGTCCACACTGGTGTTCGCCGGCAGAATGGACACTTTTGCGAGCAGTGAACATATTTCTCTCAGGAGGTGAACGTGTTCGCAAGTTTAACTCTGCAACTGCTTCTGTTCTGTCCGCGAGCTGTTCATGAACAGTTCCGGCCAATGTGGACCCGGCATAAGCTAATGCGAGGTGGATTTCCTAACCATACCGAATTTCCTTCAGTTTCGACTCTTCGGTCATCGACCAACCACGCGTAACCCTTCGGATATCCTGGTTCCTGACACGTCCTTTTACTATTGAGGGCGAGAGAGACGAATTTCTAAAAGCTTCAGCACAACAATTCCAGCGCACCTTGCCAGAATGTATTACACTTTGACGCATGCAAGCAATAAACGAGAATCCTGAACTCAAAAATAGCTTTTCGTGCTAATGAGGACTTAGCAGTTTCAATTCTTACTTTGAACTGCACTCTCGTTTATAAGTATTAGGACACTTACTGACTGCGAAGCGAACTTAAATAGCGATTACAACATTATTCAGCCTAGAATCTCGTAATATAACGGGTACATACATTTCTGCTGACAGGTGGTACTACATCTGGCGAAGAAATGTAATTTAACCCTTTAACTGCAGGCCACTCATCTTGGAGACGAGACCAAATTTTTATTTCACTGTCAAAACTATATATTTGAAGAATTTTCGAAGCTCTAACGTTTCAGTAACTTCAATTCCCAGCAAGTGGTGCAGTATTTCCATGAAAAAAATCCTAATTTTTTATATAACACTACTATTTTTATATAACATATAAAACTGCATTACTATACTATTTAGTATAAAATATTGTAAAATATCTTCATAAACACATTTACAATCATTGAATAAAACAGTTATTTTAGATTTATTTTTACAACACGGTGTCTTAAATAAATAAAATTGCCAAAGTTGTCTGAGAGACTACACGTCTGTGATAACGTCTTGAAGACAGATGCCTGTAGTTGAGGATTAAATCATACAATATAGAGTCCGGTAAAAATGTCTGATTTGTTCTCCAAAGATACCAATAATATACAAGTCAAGCACGTGTTCCTAGATTAATTCAGAAACGGAGTCAAATTCTTATTCCAAAGAACTTGCAGTGTAAACTGATAACTGAAAACGCGATCAGTCAGATCTCTTTGTCGGACCCTATAATTTTTGTATGTACAAACAGTGTCCTAATGCAAATGAACAGCAGTGTATGTTTAGTTACTACTCGAAATTATGCTAAAGTTATGAAATATACCAAACAGGTATAAAACAGATACAGATAACAGGTATAAACAAGAGTATGATACGAGCCACTCTGAAGCCAAAGTGACTAACTCCACCAAATTAAATTTATTAAATTATTTTTATTTGTGAAGAGTTAAGCACCAAACATGTGCTTTGCTGCTAAAATCAGAAGAACATTAAAAAGTAGAGTTAATCGTTTTGGCTTATGAGTAGCTCATGTGTTATTCGAATCGAGAGAAATAGTGATTAATCATTAGGGTAAGAGTATCAGCAAGAGACGATGATTTTTACCGTGGCCAAAATGAAAGTACTTACGTCTCGGTACGTTAAAATTGAAAAAAGAAGAATAGGAATCAATGGTACTAACTATTAGCAGTTTAGTCACGATCCTGTAGTAGCGTCGTTCAATATTTAACGAAGTTTACCTGATTCGCAAACGACAATCTACATAGGTAATAGCAGAGGCAATCATTCAAGCCGATTTATCGCACGGCTCGAGCGAGCACCGGCGGCCATACATTCTGACTCCAATTTACATCCGAAATCCATTTGGCCGATATGACGTTCGTCACGATATTTGGGTCGATCTACGACTTCTTGAGCACATTCCTTCAGTCGGTCACGTACCTCATCTCTGGCAAAATGCCGAAATTATGAAATCAGCAGTACGTGCGTGGGATTTCAGGATATGGTTGTGGAATTAAGATTGTTGCAACGTGTCTTTTATAGGATACAGGGACAAATAAATAGCAGGAGAAAAGGGAGGTACGGGAAGGCAGTGATTAGCGGGCATTTTGTCGCATAAATGTATCCTGTAAGTGTCGTAATCTGTTCTAGTACAGCTACTAAAGACTATAGAAAGTGTTTTCCCCGAAACAACGTTTACAGTCGCCGATAGATTCACGAAAAACAGTGAGCTGGAATTAATTTGAAATTTCGGTTCCACTATTATCACTTCTTGGCAATTATTTGGAATTTGTTCAATCCTTAACGTTCATGCCCGGTTCCTTGCACGTGTTCAACGAATCCTCCAAAAAGTGCAATTTTGTTTAATTTTCTCTCACTTTCTATATTACGCTATCCTTTCTATTTTATGGCAAAAATTAAGTTACAGTATTATAGATAAATGGGAAACTTATTTATACACGCCTAGGGTATAATTAAAAAAAAAATTAAATTGAACGCTTTTGACATATTAAATTGAGAAAAATGTGAGCGTGGAAGCAACCAAGCGATTTAAATACCAATTTTTTTAATTTTACGTTTTTTTATCCCGAAATTTTTCTCAACATATTGATGAGATTTTTCTGAGGAAAATGACATAAAACACGACATAATTTGAACAACATTTACGTATTAACACGTTCACTGTCACGCCAGATATTTCTCTGTATTGAGATAAAACAGACGTCCTGTTTTACATTACACAGAGTCGGCCTACCGTTTGACTGCCAGTTGGAGAATCGGCCCTACATTTGACTGACACTTGTAGAATCGGCCTTACATTAGACTGACACTTGTAAAATCGGCCTTACATTTGACTGACACTTGTAGAATCGGCCCTACATTTAACTGACACTTGTAGAATCGGCCCTACATTTTTTTTACGTGGAGGTA
>NW_017100150.1:703373-711320 GCF_001263275.1 Habropoda laboriosa
TATACTATTTTTTATAAAATATTGTAAAATATCTTCATAAACACATTTACAATCATTGAATAAAACAGTTATTTTAGATTTATTTTTACAACACGGTGTCTTAAATAAATAAAATTGCCAAAGTTGTCTGAGAGACTACACGTCTGTGATAACGTCTTGAAGACAGATGCCTGTAGTTGAGGATTAAATCATACAATATAGAGTCCGGTAAAAATGTCTGATTTGTTCTCCAAAGATACCAATAATATACAAGTCAAGCACGTGTTCCTAGATTAATTCAGAAACGGAGTCAAATTCTTATTCCAAAGAACTTGCAGTGTAAACTGATAACTGAAAACGCGATCAGTCAGATCTCTTTGTCGGACCCTATAATTTTTGTATGTACAAACAGTGTCCTAATGCAAATGAACAGCAGTGTATGTTTAGTTACTACTCGAAATTATGCTAAAGTTATGAAATATACCAAACAGGTATAAAACAGATACAGATAACAGGTATAAACAAGAGTATGATACGAGCCACTCTGAAGCCAAAGTGACTAACTCCACCAAATTAAATTTATTAAATTATTTTTATTTGTGAAGAGTTAAGCACCAAACATGTGCTTTGCTGCTAAAATCAGAAGAACATTAAAAAGTAGAGTTAATCGTTTTGGCTTATGAGTAGCTCATGTGTTATTCGAATCGAGAGAAATAGTGATTAATCATTAGGGTAAGAGTATCAGCAAGAGACGATGATTTTTACCGTGGCCAAAATGAAAGTACTTACGTCTCGGTACGTTAAAATTGAAAAAAGAAGAATAGGAATCAATGGTACTAACTATTAGCAGTTTAGTCACGATCCTGTAGTAGCGTCGTTCAATATTTAACGAAGTTTACCTGATTCGCAAACGACAATCTACATAGGTAATAGCAGAGGCAATCATTCAAGCCGATTTATCGCACGGCTCGAGCGAGCACCGGCGGCCATACATTCTGACTCCAATTTACATCCGAAATCCATTTGGCCGATATGACGTTCGTCACGATATTTGGGTCGATCTACGACTTCTTGAGCACATTCCTTCAGTCGGTCACGTACCTCATCTCTGGCAAAATGCCGAAATTATGAAATCAGCAGTACGTGCGTGGGATTTCAGGATATGGTTGTGGAATTAAGATTGTTGCAACGTGTCTTTTATAGGATACAGGGACAAATAAATAGCAGGAGAAAAGGGAGGTACGGGAAGGCAGTGATTAGCGGGCATTTTGTCGCATAAATGTATCCTGTAAGTGTCGTAATCTGTTCTAGTACAGCTACTAAAGACTATAGAAAGTGTTTTCCCCGAAACAACGTTTACAGTCGCCGATAGATTCACGAAAAACAGTGAGCTGGAATTAATTTGAAATTTCGGTTCCACTATTATCACTTCTTGGCAATTATTTGGAATTTGTTCAATCCTTAACGTTCATGCCCGGTTCCTTGCACGTGTTCAACGAATCCTCCAAAAAGTGCAATTTTGTTTAATTTTCTCTCACTTTCTATATTACGCTATCCTTTCTATTTTATGGCAAAAATTAAGTTACAGTATTATAGATAAATGGGAAACTTATTTATACACGCCTAGGGTATAATTAAAAAAAAAATTAAATTGATCGCTTTTGACATATTAAATTGAGAAAAATGTGAGCGTTAAGGGGTTAAAGACGATACAGGGTGGACCAAGAAGGATTACCACCTTGAATATTTTCGAAGCCATGAAAGTAAGAAAACAATTGAGGGGTCCAGTGCAATAGGGAGCTACGCTACGAAATGTTGAAAAATGAGAGTTTACCTTTAGAACATCCCTATACACTTTAATGCAAGTAAAATGTACAAAAATATTTCCTAACAAGAACAGTTTGTGTAAAGCTTCTTTTTTAATCCAATTTTTAGATTTAATTAGAAAATAAAATAAAATTAAAACATTTTCCCAGATACACTACTTTCATATTGATAAGTTTAAATAACGAAGTAGCAGCCTTAATTACGCAATTTCTATGGAAACACTACTCTTCATAAAAAAATGCTACTACAGTATATTCTCCACAAGTGTCAGACCGCAAGGAAGCTAAACCTGACACTCGTAGAGTCAGGGCTAAACGCGTAAAAATATTCAACAATAAACGAACTAGGGATGGAGCTATTATTTCAATATGCGATGCACTGACTCTACTATTTACTAAAATTCAAAAATTCTCGTATAAATTCCGAAAATAGATTATTAATAACGGTAAACTACTGAGACGGTTTAATTTAGGGTGGGCATAGTGCACTCGTTCCAAATCAGTTCACAATATACAATAATAAATCAACTAACTACTTAACATGCAATTCATGCAAATTCCTTAGATGGTAAATTATTACTAAACAAAATTCAATATCAGAGAAAATATATGAAAAATACTGAAAGAAAAATTTCAAATCAATTTCAATTGCTGTAACGAAAAAGCAACCTCTCAACCTCTCAATTTCAATATCCTATTCGACAAGTCTGAAGAACAACGATGACTAAAATTCAAATGTTTATTTCCCTAAACCTTCAAAATAATTTCGAAATATTTTATTCGAAGCGGAGTATTCCAAGTCAGTATCGATAATTGAAGAAATTATTTGATTGTATTTAAAAGAACCGAAAGGAGAATATTTAAAGTCTGATATTAAATGTCTAGCAAGTACCAGTAATTGGTAAAATGATTTATATTTGTTTTAAAAGGAAAATTTCTAATAGGTATTAGTTAAAATGAATTGTTATTCAGTCTATTGTATTGAAATTCTAATTGATTCTAATGTATACAAGTGTTACAAGAAGGCTGAGTGTGTACAGGGTGGACATAGGCTACCTAGTAGCCCCCGACCACTCTATGAACTTTAACGTCTATACTCGAAAGTGTATCGTCAACACTAACACGTTACCCAGATTATCCAAAAATTGAAGAAGTTACTTTTAAAATTGAACATTCTACGGTGTTTCGAGAGATTTGATAATCATAGTCGAACCTTAAACGAACGTTCAAACGAAGAAAATTTTCCAAAAATCATTTCGTACGTTATTAATCGATAAAACAAAAATTCATTGTTGAAAAATAAATATTTCCTGAAAATCTTCATCTTCCATACAAGATTCAAGATTTTCCCTAATTAAGAGTAATTTCAAAAGATTATCTGTATAAGCTATTATTTCAATACGCGATGCACTGACTCTAGTATTTACTAAAATTCAAAAATTCTCGTATAAATTCCGAAAATAGATTATTAATTACGGTAAACTACTGAGACGGTTTAATTAAGGGTGGGCATGGTGCTGCTTTAGTTTGAAATGATTTATAAACACATAATTAACAGAGGAAAAACCGTGAAACGGCAAAACGTCTACATTCTAATTGTTATAACATGTAAACAGAACTTTAAATTTAGTGTAAACAGAAAAAATATATAATACAATTTATTTCACGGTATTGCAACAAATAAACGTTGAATCAATATTTAATTCGTATAAAAACAATTATTTAACGTAATAATTTTACCTTCACTATGGCTATTTTTAATCTACGACCACAGGTCAACCTGATTTCTAATCCTTACGAACTTTAAATTCAGTCTAAACTGAGAAAATATATAATACAATTTATTTCACGGTATTGCAACAAACAAACGTTGAATAGATTCTTAATTCGTATAGAAACATTTATTTAAAATAATAATTTCACCTTCACTATGGCTATTTTAAATTTACGACCAAGGGTCAACCTGATTTTTAATCCTCCGAACTTGATTTCACAACGAGAAAGTAATAAGATCGTTGAAACGTACTTATTTGTCAAAGAAACTTGCAAAAATGTATAAATAATAATATGTAATGTTTTAACAAATTTTTGGAAGTATAAATTAATAATAAAATTGTGAAAATTAATAAATTATACGTTATTATAACATTAATAGAATTATGACTAAACCGAAGTTCGAAGTCGAGTATTTAAAGTCTGATATTACGTGCCTAGCGAGTGCCGGTAATTGTTAAAATTTGTTTAATAATTAGTAATAGAAATTCTAATTGATTCTAATGTATACAAGTGTTACAAGAAGGCTGAGTGTGTACAGGGTGGACATAGACTAGCTAGTAGCCCCCGACCACTCTATTCACATCTCAGAACCTTCAGGTCAAAATACGCCGCGAAGTGTCTAGGGCCCAGTATAAAGGGTAAATGATTTCGCGGGACATCGGCGGGTCCTTATATACCTGCGGTACCCTCTCCCCAAAGTCATTAGCAAAATCGTCGGTTAGGTCAGGCGGGAAATTTTCGCGGGAGATTTTCGCGGGAGATTTCCGATATCGTAACACGGTATAATTTATCAATTTTCACAATTTTATTAAAAATTTATACTTCCGACAATTTGTTATAACATTGCATATAACAATTTATACGTTTTTACAATATTCTTCAATGGAAACATAGGTTTTAGCGTTCTCGTTACTTACTCGTGGTTAAATTAATTTCGTAGGGATTAAAAATCAGGTTGACCTGTGGTCGTAGATTAAAAATAACCATAGTACAGCTAAATTTATCGTGTTAAATAATTCTTCTTACACGAATGAAAAATGTATTCAACGTTTGCTTGTTACAATACCATGAAATAAATGAAATTATTGTGTTAAATAATTTTTTTAATACGAATTAGGAATTTATTCAACGTTTGCTTGTTACAATACCATGAAAGTAAATTAGATTATACGTTTTCTATATTTACAGTAAATTTATCGTTCTATTTACATGTCATAACAATTATAACTACACGTTATGCTGCGTCCGTTTGTTTTTTTCTGTGCTGTTCAACCTAATTTACTTAAATTTACGTTGCGAGACAGTATAATATTTACAATTCTGCCTGAATTTTTAAAATTCAGAAAAACACAGGTAAACTTCCATTGCATTTAAACGATATTCTCCACAAAACTGGATAAAGTACAGTAACACTGGTACTGTCACTAGTGGAATCGACCCTACGTTTTACTGACACTTGTGGAATCGACCCTACATTTTTTTTTTTACGTGGAGGTAGGCCGACCCCACATTTTAACGGTGTCAGTAACATTTTACTGTCACTTGTCGAATCGACCCTACATTTTACTGACACTTGTGGAATCGACCCTACATTTTTTTTATTTACGTGGAGGTAGGCCGACTCTATGTGATAAACAATTGGCAACCAAACGGTGTCTCTCCTTCTACATTCGACGGATAATGTGTACAGGTATTTAATGTAATTTTTTAGCAATTTGTTTTTGTAATTCATCCAAAGCGATATATTATGAAATTAAATTAATCACTCAATAAGTATTAACATTAGATTGTTTCCTCGATATGGCCATGGTGGTCATCAGTGACTGGAGTGCCTCAAATGTTTAGAATAATTAAAATAAAATAAATGTTGTCAACTAAAAATTTTGAACATCATAGCAAGCTAGACATTATTTTCAATTGAAAAAAAAAAATTATAAAACATAATACTATAATCCAACAATTGGCAACCAAACGGTGGCTCGCTAAAGCGATATATTATGAAATTAAATTAATCACTCAATAAGTTTTAACGTTAGATTGTTTCCTCGATATGGTCATGGTGGTCATCAGTGACTGGAGTGCCTCAAATGTTTAGAATAATTAAAATAAAATAAATGTTGTCAACTAAAAATTTTGAACGTCATAGCTAGCTAGACATAAAGCATAATACTATAATGCTATGCTTAAAATGTATTTTCTTGTGGCCGCCTGACAGCAACCTGTAAATCTGGCGCGACAGTAAACGTGTTAATAAGTAAATGTTGTTCAAATTATATCGTGTTTGATATCATTTTCATCAGAAAAATCTCAGCAACATGTTAAAAAAATTTCAGATGAAAAAAAGTAAAATTAAAGAAATTATATTTTTCTATTATGATTTGTCGAGCCGTGAAATCTCGTAAAGGAAACCGACTGGTGTAGCGTTACACGTTTGACTGACTGCGAGCGAGATAACATGGGCGCAGCAATGACGCAGACCTAGGCGTAGGACCATCTACACTGTCACTTGTAGAATCCAAACTTACTGACTCTTGTAGTGAATTTACTGTATTGTGACGTAAGTCCTTCTTGCACTGGACCACTCAATTTTTCGAATAAAAACCAAAGAGGCCATAGTCTGGTTGTCACGATTATTTTGTAGGTAGAGTCGCTGAAAAGATGTGAAGGTTTTCCCTATTTTTTTAAACACGTCATAGTTTTTTATGTATTTGTTAAAAACAGCTCCTAAGATGGACACATAAAGATCTATAACACAAGATCAGTCAAAGTCACAGTGACACATGTGTTTCAATAAATCTGGGCAGGCAAAAAAATATAAGTCAAATGGTGAAAAAGGGTAGGTACGCTAATATATTCTATATTGCAGTCCTTTGCTTATGGTTCTAATAGTATTATACAAGTCAATTTCACTTCTTTCCCGCTCTCTTACCTGAGATTCTAGTGACATAACTCAAAAAATGTAAACCTTACAGGAAAAGCAGTTTAAAATTTGCATTTGACTAACAGTCGAATTATACTGATCGCATAATCTGATCTGCTCTCTGGTATAAAACTAACGAATTTAGAAATGTACCGTTTTAGATGATAAAAATACTGTATCCATGGAATCCATCTGTGCAAAAAAAACAAAATTGACATTTTCTGAGTTAGGCCACTATCAACGCCAACCAACGATACTATCAAATATACACTATAATAAGATGATTTGGAAGATTAATTAATTCTACTAATTAAACTTATACCGACAGAATACTGTTAGAATATTTAGAGAAAGTGGAATACTTTAGTGTTCCGAAAGCATTGTGTACTATTCTAGAATATTAGAATGTGTTAGTATTCTGTACTATGCTGTTATTAGCAAATAAATAAAAAAAAAAAGTATATCGTTAATAAAACAGGAATGGCCTTCGCATCTCTTCAGCGACTCCACCTATAAAAAAAACTCGTTACAAACGCTTTTGTTACGTCTCTTTTATAGCAAACAAGTTTCATTGGAAAAATTTTTCTTTTACTTCCACGATTCCCGAGATATTCAATATGGTAATTCTTATTTGTCCACCCTGTATTGTAGGATAAGTTCTCTTACTCTGAAAAGTCGAATCATTAATTACGATGATTATCCCTATGTTGAAATTTTATTGTTACTTTATCTGACTGTTAATTAAAACGTACAATGAAATTCAATGATATATTGTAATAAACACAATAGAATGTAAACCCGTGCGTTAATATGAATAATACAATGTAGCCTACACAATTGGCAAGGAAAGTCACCCAACCCGAAAATTTGGATTTTAATGAAACTTCGAGTGTATGTACAGCACAGCGAAGTACACAAAGAACAATTATTTTTTCAGCTGAAAATCACGCTGAGAGAGTGAAGTCAACCCTCAAATATCTCGTATAATTCTGCAACCAAACTCATTTTTATCGCGTTGTGCTTCTAAAACTGCTCACTTTGCCACGATAATCAGTTCTATCTTTTGTTTTTGCACCTCCTGCCATGAAGTATATAGAATATCCAATCATTCGAAATTGGATAAATTGTCACAGCTACGAGAGTTCGAATGACTAAAGACCATTTGTGACGCAAATCTTCGAAAATCTTTAAGGAAGTACCACCATCCGCGTTTAAAAAAAAAGACAAAGTTTGGGAATTTTTTTTTTATAGATAACTACTAAAGAAAAGCTTCAATTTTTTCAGAGGACATAAATTCAGCTGTTTTTCTCCAATTTTTAAAAAGCAAAAATATTACGAAATATTGGAGATATTGCAAAACTTCTTCGCAGAAATGTTGAAACCGTTTGTTTTGAAAACGAAGATAAATGTTATTAGTCCACAAATATTCAACGATTTGATTAAACA
>NW_017100150.1:711388-727029 GCF_001263275.1 Habropoda laboriosa
TGGCACTTTCGGTTTACAAAGTTACACCTTCAATTACATTTTTTTCTTAACTCAAACTCTATTGAAGCACAAAACCACCCTAACCATTAACTAATTTCTTTCTCGCTCCCTTACCCCCCTCACGCCATCCAGTATGATCAACTTTTTTCCCCGTTCTCTTTGTTTGTGCCACCTTTCTGACCTCGTCCACCCCTCTTTCCCCATAACATTGTTATCCCTTCTACTTCACCCATCGTTCATTTATACACCTTTCGACGACGTGGCTCCATGTTTTCAGTTTTCTACATTTGTTTCTTTCCTCTTCAACCAGTATTTATCACCCCTCATTTTACCGACTGATCTATACCTCGTCTCATTTCTCCAGCTTTGTCCCTCCTTCGTTTCTGCTTCCACCACTTCACGCTCTTACACGTCGAATTTTTCCTATTCTAATTCAAATCCTTCTCTCCTCTATTCTCCCTACTCTACCTTTTCCGCCAGCAAATAGCTTTACGTCCTCTCAACAGGTGTCCTAATCTCAAAATTGCTTTTCCATCTCCACCTTTCTTCTGTCCGATCATCTTATCTAATCTCCTTTCATACATATATCTCCTTCCACTCGTTCCATTTCTCTTCTTATCTTCCAATATCTCGTTGAATTGACTATTGCCGTTTTAACACTCGTTAGATCTCCCTCTGTGACACAAGTACCAACTTACGTTCACGCTCTCGAACTGAAAGTCTGGATTAATGGGGAGATTTTAGTGTGCTGGGTTGTAAAACGAAAGGATTTTGGAGATGTAAAAAAACACATGTGAAACTTATTTTTAAGGATACTTAAGTTTAGACCAGGCTTATGATACGGACGCGACTCTGCTATTTGTGAGATTAGGGTTTGAATACGCGTCGGCTGGTTATTCCTTATTGCCAGGAGGGCTCCAAACCTCTCATAAAGGCGGAGAATTTGGAGTTTCTTCGTGCACCTCAATAGCAATTGACGTATCATAAACCCGCGCGAGCTGAGGCCCAGTTACCCTGGGTTCTTCCCATAAGCCCAGGTGAGACGCGTACCAAGAACTTAGTTATATTGTATTCTTGGTACATAAAAAACTGTGCTGCAAATAAAGAATTATTTGCTGAATAATCAGGCTTCACGAACATTGTGGGAGCCAACACTTATCTTCTTTGGTGAGAGTGGATATACTGGAAGGGAACAAACGCAAACTATAACTGGCCGTGAAGTGATTCTACGTGAAAAATAAATGGAAAATGCAGAATGCACATGTGGAAATGAAGATTTGAATTTCTTAACGATAAATTTACATTTGATTTGATTTTTATCATGAAAGCTTCAGAAAACTTGATTTGCAAAACGTTGAATTACGAGTACAAAATCTGTATTCATTTTTACAATAAACATTATTGTTGAAATCGCTATTGCATTTCTAAGCTAATGTAGGATTCCCTTAAACGATCCCTACACATTTTTCTTGACAGTAGCTTCTTTTCTCAAAAGATAAAGCTCGAAGATTACTCAGAGTCCGTTTTTTAAAATGCGGTGCATCGTTCGATCAATACGTAATGTTGATAGCACCACGGACTAACGTACACTTTGTAACATTAATACTGAATGCTGACATTGCGCGTGGAACACTTTGGAAAGAACATATGAAACAAAAAAATGAAGTATCTTTTGTTAAAGTTTGGTGCAAAATATGAAAATTTCACAGAAGCTAACTGAACTAGACTGATACGGTTTTGAGGGATTGAAATTAATTATCTTGTGTTAATTAGACGCGAATGGATTTGGAGAATTGCTGAAGAGCGGCTGCAAGGATTATTAATGCAAAGTCCTATCAAAATTTGCGATTGCGTAACCAGCGAAAGTATTGTTCCACAATGTGTCAGAAGTTACTTTTGGATACAACAATGATCTCAAGACGTGAAACAGCGATTGTCGAACATTAGTTAGAAAGGTAAAAATTTGTGTTCATTTAGTTACAATTTCAAAGCAAAAGTGACTGAGAATTTTGATCGCAAAGTACTCGAGAACGGTTACGAAAGCTCGAGAAAATATTAGAAGAGTACAATGGAAAAATATTGCAAATATTATGTCAGAAAGAAACAGTCATCAAATGGAAAAGAAAATATGCAAAATATTAATATTTGACACTAGTAAATTCTCGTATTCTTATGTTTTATTAAGTAAAATGAACGTACTATACGAATATATTGAATAATATAATTTTCCTTTTTATTGTTATTACAAAAATGTTCTTTTCTAGAAAATCATTAATCAATTGTATTAGTCACTATAACTTCTGCCCATTCGTTTCATTTACTTCCAGCGAACGCGTTCCTCGGTAAAATAATTCCGTTTGAAGATACTTCTTAATTATGAATGGCTTTTTATGGGCAACGCGTGCTTTTAGTCTAGATTTATTAAGACGTCGTCGCACAGTATGAATACTGATTTTGATATGAATTCGTGATTAATGTTCATCGCGTATAATACCCGTCGTATATCAACTAGAAAAACGATGGAAAAACGATTAATGAAATGGTTACTTACTGCCGGACAATGTTTTTCATGGAATAGGAGCTCGTATTATATTACAAATGAATTTTGTTCGATGAAATTCAGACGCATATTTAGACATACCATTCTGCACTGGGTTACATTTTAATCATGTATAGTTGGGGCCACGATATAGCGAGGTCGTAAATTAAACTCTCAAGAATCGGCACCGATTGATGTTGCGGCACTCAAGGCCGTGTGTTGCAGTCTGTTTGAGGGTTCCAACAATAAACGAATGGTAGCATATGATTTGGTACTTCAAGTAGAAAATGGTATTTCATTTACAAATGGAAAATATGTTAATATTAAAGCTACACAATCTTTTTGCACTTTCTATCTGTATATAACACGAGTAGATAAACTAAGATGTTAAAGACATCAGTAAGACCTTTACCTGTAACCGTACTTCCAAAAGCGGCTTCCCCAAGAGGGAGAAACCCTAATTTATCCTAGCTGCATGCAGTTTTCATTAAGTATATTAGAATCAGTTGACTTTGGCTGGATACAAGAATTCTTCGTACGGTCCTGACAATGGTTTCAAGTACTTATCTGCTCGTATCTCTGTCAATTTTCGGGTCCCGGCAGCTAAAACATGTTTACTTTGACGTCTGACCGATTTTACGACCTCGCTATATCGTGGCCCCGACTATAATTGCTGAAATTTTTGTCGCATTGGGTTGAACGAAAAGTTCGTGCGTTTCTGAAGAGATGTCTTTGTGTTGTCCGTTACATAATTGTTTCTTAGTTACTCTTTTGTTTTTACAACCTTATTTAGTATTCTACTTCTTGTTGTACTTACGAGTATATTTTGGACCCTTTCGTTTGTGTTTTTTCATTGCTAAAGCCCATCAGAAATGTCTATTGATAAGATAAATATTCGTCACGTACTGCTTTACGAATTTAGTAGGGGAAGTACAGCTATGAAAACAGTAAAAAACATTTGTGAAGTGTATGGAGAAGATGCTGTGACCGGAGGCGTTACGCAATCGGGAAATGGCCTCATTTTCAATTGGATAGTTCACTTTTCTGTATTTCCCTCCAAGATACGACTTTTGAGACGATGGGAGAATGTTTTCCGACTTCGTACAGAAAGCTTTTGAATTTTAGATGGAATCTTTTGAGTCTACAGAAAGAAATCTTTCGGATTTTATAATTTCGGACTCTTGGACTCTGAATTCTGGACTCTTGAACTCTAGACTCTTGGATTCTAGACTTTTGGACTCTAGACTCTTGGACTCTAGACTCTTGGATCCCGGATTCTAAAACTCTTGGATCCTGGGTTCTAGGACTCTTGGACTCTAGACTCTTGGACTCCAGACTCTTGGATCCCGGATTCTAGAACTCCTGGGTTCTAGGACTCTTGGATCCTGGGTTCTAGAACTCTTGGAATCTCGACTCTTGGATCCCGCGTTCTAGGACTCTTGGAAGCTGGACTCTTGGATCCTGGGTTCTAGGACTCTTAGATCCCGCGTTCTAGGACTTTTGGATCCTGGGTTCTAGGACTCTTGGAATCTCGACTCTTGGATCCCGCGTTCTAGGACTCTTGGAAGCTGGACTCTTGCATCCTGGGTTCTAGGACTCTTGGAATCTCGACTCTTGGATCCCGCGTTCTAGGGCTCTTGGATCCCGGGTTCTAGGACTCTTGAACTCCAGACTCTTGGATCCCGGGTTCTAGGACTCTTGCATTCCGGATTCTTGGACTCTTCTGCTCGGAACTCTTGGATCCCGGATTCTTGGAACCTAGACTCTTGGACTCTTCTGCTCTGGACTCTTGGGTTTGGAACTCTTAGACTCTGAACTTTTAACGTTTTTTTTTACTGAATATTGGAATTTTATAGTTTATACAAACACCGTATAAATAGTAATAAATAAATTTTGCTGCGTTTGTAAATCCTCGACTTGCTATACATATGTATGCTATGTACGTGCTATACGTATGCACATCGAAATCCACGAACTTTAAAAATTAAAATCATTTGCACGAGAATACACACGTGCAGATTCACTACAGCACACTTGAACAAATATTGATATTTACAGCACGAAATATCCCAAAAAATTCGGTTTAAAATACTCTCGTCAATGCAGTCGTCAATTAACGTCACTTGGATTAGTGCATACAGTCCCTTCTACATATAGCATACAGCCTTCTGAAGTTGTTACTTTTCGTATTTGTGAGTGCTGCAATATAATTTTTACCGATAATAATTGCTGATATAGTTTAGTTAAGTACTTTTTCGGTATGAATTATGCTATTTGCCATGTATTAAAGTACGAATATGTGGATTTTTTTCAATTCCTCATGGTAGTATCAGTAATCCACAATATTTAAAAAATTGCATACTGGGGCAAAATCGGACGGGATAAAATCGGATTCTCGGTCTTGTCCCAGATGTGTCCATGTTACAAACGCATCAAGATTATTAAAACAGTATTTTAGATATTATTTGATTGTGTTTTCTTATTTATAATGACTCGTAATATTTTAATTCAACCTTATTTTTAGACTCCAACAAAATGCCTCGTAATTACAAAAAGAACCACAACACGGCAATCTTGGTTCAAAAAATTGAACGAATTCGAATGTTATAGATGTTAGGGACAGTACTGAATACTGTATCCAAAATTGGATACATGGTAGAATTATTTTTGGGCGTTTCTTTTTTCTTCTAAAAATTTAATATGAGCTATTGTTTAATGAAAATATTGCTTTAATAAACTACACTTTCAATTTTTGTTTGATCATATTCATTTCAGAGTTATACCATTTTATCCTTAAGGTCCCGGCTTTATCTCAGTCTCCCCTATTTATATTTTATACACTCGAGAATGAATATGTAATCGCCTAATATTTTCTGAATAAAGATAAAATAAACAATACTGAACACATGCACACATTCGCATTACATTATTGCTTATAATGTTCTTGCATTATCACAATACAAACATTTGTACACTTTACAGGTGGACATAAATTAAGTTTAATTTTGTGCAAACATTTTCTCCATTTATATCCTCGCCACGGTATACATACACGGAAAACGCAATAGTTCATTGAATTGTAAGTGTACTGATGACACAATCCGCCTGTATAAATGTACATAATAAATGATTCATAATTAAGCCAAATAATAACGGAGCACTGCATATATCCCAGCCAATGAGGGGAAAATACGAGTAGATTATTAAATAATAACTTAAAAATAATCCGAGTAATACAATATGTGTATACGCAGAGCTTATGAAACGCGAAGTGTACCTAATGATATCAGTTTAAAACGTCACTTCTTTATAGATCAGTTGGAATACATTAATTTCTATAATTACTGAAATTTATCCCATGTTAGAAGAAATTAATACCAGCGAACAATGATGTTTGAAATTATAACGCTAAACCGAATCGATTATTTCAACTAAATCCTCTTATTTTCATGATGAATCCAACCCAATTATAAAAAAACTGTTATACAATATCATTTATTCTTGCACTCGGCTAATCTCCTATGTGTGAATATTCCTCCCAAATTTATTATACATTGTTTTATTCTAGTTAATACGTAATACTTTTTTTTTAAATTTATACTTTATGACAATCCTTCACTGATAAATTCAGTTAACTTACCGTTAAAACAGTACAAATCCATTGCAATTGCACATTAAATATTTCGTATAATAAAATGTAAATTTGTCGAGTATGCAATGATACATACAGGGTGTCAAAGATAATTCATATTTTAATCTATAAATGCTTATATTTCGGAAAGTACGCTGAATTGGAAAGGAGGATGTTAAAAAAAGGTCAATTTTGGCATACGGCAGGAATGAAAAATTTTTTTACAGCATGGTTCTACGCATCCTCAGGAACGAAAAATGTAATTGTCATTTTTCCCGGAAATGATGGGAAAGTTATGAAAACTGTGTTCAAGATAAGAGTATCACCACACTTATAATTTATATTCCGTCTCGTTTTCTTCGGACGGATAGTTTGTTCGTAAATTAACCACTTAGAAACTCATATTGAGTATTATTTACAAAGATTGTTGTACATTAGACTTTAATAAAAACCGAAAATAATGAAAAATAACTAATGACAAATTAATCGAAACAAGGAATTCTTTGATGACACAATACTTATATCCTAAGCAATCAGAAACCAATAGTTATTTATTCTAGAAGTGATAAAAGTTATAATAGTAAATGTAATAAAATAATCGTCTTGACAGGGAAACAATAAAAAACTATGAAACACTATGAAAGCCAGAGGAAAAAATGATCTTACATATCAGTCTAAACATATGTATATGTATACAGTGCTCTATCGAACTACGCGTAGGTTTAGAGACGTCGACTGTCCGCGTAGTTGGGAACCATACCCCGGTTTTACGGAAAACTGAAGTCTGATCATCTGCACTGCGTGTCAATTGTCGTATATTGTCGTTAGAATAACAACAAACGAAGTAGGTCGTGTGTAAAGACTTAGTTGTTTACTAAGAGACAGTATTTTTCCAGAAAAGGATAGAATATGTATATGTTTCGGGGAGACAGTAGTAAAAAAACTAATTTGTTGTTGTTTCATAGCTATAACACATCTTATTACAAGAAAAATAAACTTAGGATACGATAAAACGAAATTGTTGCAGTAATTGATCTAATTAGCTATACGTAGGCTCTCCTCTATTTTTAATTAACTCAATTATTCGATTGTCTACGTATATGTACATACATATTATTCACGCATACACATACCGTGAAACTGTAGCTGTGTAGCTCGCAGAGACACGCTTCTCGTTTTATTTTCTCCCAAGCTAAGCTGTTCGTTGTGTACTTGAATTCGGTGCACTATCTTCTTGTATGCGGCGGCACTTAATTCACACGAACGAATATGCTAAGTGCGTAAATTGATTGGAAATCCGCGTATAATCGAAAACGCGTTGTTCGAGTGAGCACTGTATTCCCTACAAGACTATAATCGCGCAGTATAAGCGACGTTCGTCGAGGCACTCGTTCGACAGCCTGGTAAACACCGACTGAGGACAAGTCGTCCTACCCGATTTCTGCTCGCTGTACGTTCGCAACTGTTCTAGGAAAAATTCTAGGCCTTCACTTCTTAGAACGCGTGATATTTCTTGCGAGTCAAACATAAGAAACGCGAGCCTGGGTCGCTGTACGTACATCGAGACAAACATAAAGCTAGCTGTCTGTTCGCGCACAGAAAAGAGTTAGCGGGAAAAGAATTTTCTGATTTTATATTACTTTTATTGGCAAAACCGAGAACAAACGCCACGCACGTGTTCTTGATACAATACAATACGCCATACTTTTTTTCGCTCGACGCATGCGCGGTCGCCGCTCCCAACGCCGCTCGGCGGACGCATGCCGATCTCGGTAAAAAGACGCGCCCTTTTTAAATTCAAACCGTTACACTATCCTTTTGAGCCAACTATCGCGAGTTGCTCTTGAGAGTATCTCTCGCGAGTAGACACTGCGCCTGAGAATGACTGTCTGAGAGCATCGCTCAACTCTCTGAGAGTTACAACTCGAATAAACAGTTGCTTTGCAAACACGAAGCAGTTTCGTATTCTTGACAGAACTCTCGTGCGAGTAAAAGAAAGGCAGGAAAAAGAATTAGTGGAGAAATGAAATCACCGCATTTTTCACAACTTTCCCATCATTTCCGGGAAAAATGACAATTACATATTTCGTTCCGGCCGTATGCCAAAATTGGCCTTTCTTTAACATCCTCCTTTCCTTTGGAAGATTAAACGAGATAAAGAGTGCAAATTCACTTACAGCGGAAGCATTAAGGTTAGGGCTAGATTTAAGTTTCTTATAGATGTCGCTATAATGAACCCACTTCTGGAGTACTTCTTTATTATACAGGGTGTGCCAATAACTGTGTTCACCTGGAATATCTCTGCTGTTTTTATCTATATGAAATTGTTTTCTTAGGAACTGTTAGGTACACCGACAAAATCCTACAAACTGTTCAGTTTTGCTATCTTTATTAGTTTCTGAGGAAACAGTTAGTAACACTTTACGTAGCTCGTCCTGTACGAACGTTTTATCGATAGATTTTTAATAATAATTCTTTACATGTTGAATGTATATTTGTAGGTTTACAAGTATTGACACGCATTTACCTTGAATGTACGTGTTATCCTTGAACGTTACGCTCGCGTAGGTGGACATCGAAAGCAATATTTACGTACCTGCAACAACAAAATTTAAGCAACATTAGAAAATGGCGGACTATACAGTTTTCGTAATATACACCTTAAGAATACGTATCAAGACTGCAATACGATGTAGGAATATTTGTATGTAATTATATTATAATTCAAGTTAACGAGAAGAAAGAGCATTTCGGGACATAAGCTATCAAAAACGTGTATAATTTAACACGTTCGCTGCCACTGACGCAGCATATGCGGTCCAAAACATACCGTCCAGCGTGCTATCGATTTTTCGGTGGCAGCGAGCGTGTTAAAAAAGGGTAGAGCACGTGGAATGTACAATATGAGTTAGCACAGGGTCTGTCCTTCGCATTCCGATGCCTTTAGTTTCCTTTTTCTGGGTGTTTATTAAAGAACGTGTAATGAAGAATGCACCGACAACAAAGGAAAATACAAAGGACAGAAACTACACCTCAAATGTATATTGTATTCAGTAGAACAATCTCTTCAAGCGAGAATCCGCAAATGTTCGGAAGTACGCGGAAAATATTTCGAACACCTATTACAGTGGATGATCAAATTAATAGAGCCACCTGCGAAGAACTGACGATTTTGCATTTTAACGATTAATTTTTAGATGAAAGCCTAGTTACACTGAATTATTATTTTTGTTTTTTTTATGAAAAATTGACATTTGCAAATTGCAAATACACACTTGGCAACACTACATGCAGTATTATCTGTCACGTGGACGTTATTTTGTGTGAGTAGGTGCTGCTAGTCGTCACTTGACTACTGTGTTACAGTTTCATTGGCTTATAGACCTTGAGCATTTAAATTTTCGTTGCCGTATTTTTACTGTTTCTAATGTATAGTAAATTACTTAAAATGTATTGAAAATACGCCAAAAGGAATGAAGAAAAAAGTGGCGCTACCAAATACTAACTTTATTGCTACTCCTTAACCTTACTTTTTATAGCTACATAAGCTTTCTATGTGAATATTTAGCTACATATAAGAATAACATCTATGTAATATTTTACAATTTTATTTCTACACAAACACAAAAACCATGTTTTTCGTACCGTTGCTCTAATAATTCGATCACCCACTGTATCACACTTGGACAGTGTCGAAGGTGATCTTGAAAACTCGAAAATTACCCAATCTAAGAATACTTCACATACGACAAAAAATGTGTCGCCTGTTATCATAAAAGTTCCAACAAACAGTTCTCCGATATCTCACTCGTGTAACAGTTTACGTAACTCAGCCTGCATAGTGAGCGGTGTAGCGAGCGAGGATCAGAGTTCGAGAGTCACAGAAAAAGGAAGCATTAGCGAGTCGCAGAATTGTAAGTTTTTAATGAGAGTTTACAAACTTTAATACAGCGAATTCTGAAGAAATGAACTATTATTTATCGCGAGGCAAACTTCCCAAACGAGAATATTTATCAAGTGCAATTGTATTTTATAATTTGTATCCGTTAATTAATCGTGTTTCAACGTTAACATCGAACCATTAAGTAAAACAGATTTGTGTAATTAGGTCGTCTATGTCAGTTGCGGGAACTGACAGATGTAGCCGTCACTGTCAGACGTAAGCAAGGCTGTCGGAACAACCAGGTAAGAGTGGATACCAAAATTTTTCGTTTCGTGTCTACATTTACTTGCCAGGGGAAAAATCACATCGCATCCATCCCTATCACGCGGTTTGCTGGTGACAGTGATTCTGGATTTCCCTGTACCTAAAAGTCAAAAGTTGAGCGGTCTTCTGGCTTTTTAAAGTATTCTCCGAAGTATGGCGAACGGATCTTTTTTTTTCAATTCGAAACATTTTAGAGATGGTGATATTTTAAGGAAAAGATAGGCTTATTTTTCAACATTTTTGCGCTTGGTTTGGCAGCAAAATTGTAGGAACCGACGACGGAAAAATATTGAGGGACCCAACGGGAATCGAACCCGAGACCTTCGGCTTAGCAAGCCGAGGGCTTTGCGCGCTACGCCAACCGCTCCTCCCTCTGTATTGCCCTTCGAGGTTTCCTATTTGGGTATGGAGGCCCCGATACTACACTCGGCCATGCTGAACTGACATTCGCCCTCGAATGAACTCAACAACTCAACACTTTCGGGTACCACTCCCCTCACACAGTGGCACTTTCAGCCGAAAGTCCGTTTCTCAACTCTTTTTGGGAGAAGTGCAACCCTCGACATGTTTTCATCGCACACCTCCTGGCTTCGTGCATCCGTAGATGCCTCCATCCCGGCTGAGCCTCCATTTGTAGAAACCGACGACGGAAAAATATTGAGGGACCCAACGGGAATCGAACCCGAGACCTTCGGCTTAGCAAGCCGAGGCTTTGCGCGCCACGCCAACCACTCCTTCTCTATTCTCCCTTAGAGGTTTCCTATTTGGGTATGGAGGCCCCCGATACTACAAAATAGTCAACCACGATTTAGCACTGACATAATGAGAGGACTTACAGTAGAAGATCTACTGTTCGTTCAAAATAAGAATAACCTCGCTCTTGGACCAGCGTAGCAGAGGGTAAGACGGAGAACCACGTAGGCGGTTAAGTGGGGGTTTGGACGTTCTAGCCCTGCCTTAGGCACGTCCCATACGCGAAACGAGGTTACTCTTATTTTGAACGAAGAGTAGTCCATTCGTGTTTATTATTCAGGAAGCGGCCGGAAGTATTGTACAAGTAGGAAGGAAGCGATCTCTTATGTAGAAATAAACAAAAAATGTAGAATAAAGTTTGTTCATTCGAGGCTTAGTTTTTGAGAAAATCGGGTTTGAAAATCCATTGCGTATGTTTGATTCCTCAAGATCTAGAAACTGATTAGATATAGAGAGATATAGATATCAGATATTATTAAATATATGTGGATATCAGATTTAAGAAACGTCCATTTGTTTGAATAATATACTAAAAATTGTAACTCATTTGTTGTTTGTTTTTATCTGTATATAAATTACGTACCCAAATACAATATAAGGATAAACCAGAATTTTGATTTTATGTTAAGGTTATTTTATGTTTCTTCGTGTATTTGAAAAACCGTACATCACTTCGGGATGTCTCCTTGCAAGTGAAATCTTGAAACTGTTAGGAGAAACAAGTGCAGAAAATTTGGAAAGAAAAAGTGAAAGCATACAACACAAGGGAAGAGAAAGTAACGAGAAGAAAGAAAAACAGGTAGAAGTAAGTGGACAGTTACAGAAAATGTAACAAATGTGCTTTAACAAGAACCTGATAGCAGTGCCGTAATTGCCACAGTACTGTTTGTATTATTCAACGTATTACAAGCACCACTATTATCTGTCGTTAATATCATTATCACCATCATTAACTGTATTAATATCCACCCGATTGTTATCACTTGATATTGCATCACTGTGACTCCATTTATTATCGTAATTAACGCCGTTAATGTTTCTACTGTCATCGATACTGTCACTACTTTTTCATCTATATCCTCGCAAATTCCATATCACCGGCCCGTCAGCTGGCATCAAGCGAATCTTTTAATCTCAAGCTCCCTTCAACCGTTATTGGACCAAAATTCCAATTCTCTTTACCTCTTGCTGGTCGATGCAAAGTGAATCTTCTGGATCACCCTGGTCGATCTCAATTTCCGAAATGACACCCTGCGTGCCCATCCTTATCCTGAACTCTGTTACCCTTCGAAATCTTACAAGCTCGCCCAATATGATCGACTATATCGGACGGCTATGCCTGCCGATATTGATCAAAATAAAAGCACACACGTTTGAAACTCGCTGTGAGAAAGGTTAGGTCCCTGTTCTATTAGACGGCACAACTTTAACCCGTGGTTTACCTTCTCTCCCTATTGGCAAATCTTACATCTACCATGGCTATCAGAGGCGCACGTCGGTAATCCCTTGCGATCCCTATAGCGTTTGCTTGGAAACAAGGTGAAATCGAATCCGAGATGTAAGCATCGATTCGCCAATTTCTTTGAATCAAATTTTCACCCTTGCAACTGTTTCGCGTATCGGGTCGTCGTTCCGCTGTTGACTTGACGTACACTCGCGATACTATTACCCGCCAAATTAATATTGGGCAATTAGTTCAAGTTCTGCTTGAACGTTGGCAAAAACGGACGGAGTGCGTCACGAAACGATTGACGACTGTTAAAAAATGTATACTCGAGAGTGGTCGACTGCGACTCGAACTGTGATTTGAACGAAAATGCTTCCACTCCAATGGCTCGAAGGTATTTGCCGATTTTTTGGGGAGTCCGATCGTGACTTCCCCGCGAATGCAAGAGGGCGCGCTGACTGGTTTGTCACGAAATCACAAATTACCAATCAACGTGCCTCTTGAGTGTCGCCCACCCTTCCAGTGCGCCCTTAGCGCGCTTTTCCTTGGAAGGAGTGAGCCGATACCTGCGGGTACGTGGAATCTTCGCTGTCGGAAATTCCCGCCAGGTCAACCCTCGGCCAAAAGTGCCGATCGACCCTTCAGGAACACCTGGTTTATGTCACGTCTTCGGCTACTGAGGACGCAGAAAAACGAAAATTCTAAAGCCGTTGTTCGGAAGAAGTTAATTATTTTTCGCGTTGCTACGAAGCGACTTTGTTCTCAAAAGTAGCCTTCCTGTGCGAGCGTGCCATAAACCAACGAAAGACCCCACGAGCTCCGTTCCTGCGCGACGAAACAGCAACAGTGATTGCAAATTGATGGCACGCGTGCTAATTTTGGTATCTTGTCGTTTCACTGTATCTACGTGCAACAGAATTCAAATATTCATTACTTCGATGATAATTTTCATCTCAATAGTTGTCATATTTTGCAGATATTGAAGTAGGCGTGCCTTTGAAAGCTGCCACGTTTTCAGAAGCTCATTTTTATCGCATTTAACAATTACTTAACCTTCCGTCGGGCGCACCCACTTCTGAAACGCTATAGGGCGCACTGGATCTTAGAGATCGGCAAGTGGAAAGTAACTAACCATAGGAATAATAGAAGAACACGAGTGTAAACAAAAAGCATCAACATTTTGAGCACATTTGCACATTCGTTGCGCAACGCATCGCGCCTATATACACAGGATGAATTATGGTTGTGCCTGGAAGATCAGGTGCGCCCGACGGAGGGTTAAGAATTCTCAGTGACTTCAGAATACTTCATGTTCCTGTGTTTCGAGCGTCAAGGGACGATACAATATCGTGAACGACAAAATTAGCTTGCAATTTTCTACTAATTACGTTCAATTTTTTATCTGAATATCACCTGAACCAATCGAGGATGAACCAATGGAACAGTGATTAATAATACGCTACAAACATAACGGTTGTGCAACGGACAGTACATGTGGAGAACGTCACATATTAAACGACATGTTTTTCCCTTGATGGGCCGGACGTGAATTAAGCATTAGCTGGCCTGCGCAATTCACACGATTTATCAACTCTGGATTATATTTTGAGGCGAACTTTCAAATCAATCATATGCAGTTATTGCAGTTTCGGGACGAACCTCCCAGAGGCACACAGACTATGTATCTGTACTCAAACTGCAGAGCAGATACCTTGTTTCCTACAGTTTTCAGCCATTGCTACCGCGAGTTCAGTCTACGTAGTAGTAGGTCTGGGCGACAAAAGGTGGCCAAATTTTCATCGGCAAAGCACCGATCCTGGAAGTTAATTACAGTGAAACGTCGTTTCTTCAAACAGAACTTTAAACACGTTGCATTTATTCAAAAAATAATGTATTTAATCAGAATTATTTCCACACGATTCTGTACACTTTTGCCAACGATTAACTTCAAGTTTCATTATTCCAAATATATAAAACTAAGATTAAGTTTCATTATTCCAAACATATAAAAATTATTAGTCTCTGAATTCTACTCTTATAGCGTCTTCATTTCGGAATAATTTCTTTGTTAAGAAAATTGTTGAGCTGTTTAAAGAAATGATAGTCTCCTCGGGGAAGGTTTAGTGAATAGGGAAGGATGTGGCATAATTTCATATTCTTTACCGTGGATTATTTTCAATAATTTTTCTTAAAAGGTTATCATCGAAGACCCTATCTGACCTTCTTCTTGGCTCATTTTCAACGAAAAATCACCAATTTTGAATTTTGCACACCAACGTTGAAGTGTCTTACCATTTAAGAGACCTTTTCCAATTTTTACCACAGTTTTTCCCAGTTTAAACTTGTGTAAAAAATATCCTAATTATTCATCGTGTCAGTTAATAATGTCCAAACAATTGTAATATGAATTTTTTTCACCGCATAATACACATGTACTACAGTAAATTCCTTCTTCTTGACTATTATGTGCATAAAAATTTACGATCGAACAAGATTTAATATAGGGCATTGATCCGTTAATTTCAACTGTTGAAAAAACATTTCATTTGCACCAACATAATGATATCATGATTTCTTAGTGGCGTATTTGGACCTCATTGCAGGAGCTATTTTTACTTGAAATTTATCAGTTCAATTCCACCAATTTATCATTATCATAATTATTTTTAGGACATCATTTACGGTACCGAGTTCACTATTACGTGTACACTAACTCTATGTACACTACCGGCCAAAAGCTTGGAATCACTGAGCATTGTAATTTACACAAAAATTCCCAGAAAAAATTCGAATCAACTGATATGAGATAAACTGATAAAAGTGGAATTGAGATAAACTTCAAATCTATAAAAAATTAGCAGCAGATTTAATATTGACGAAAAGTGGGAGGTGATTCCAAACTTTAGGCCGGTAGTGTATGTACTAGTGTATGTAAGAAATAAATGTATAAAAGGTATATACAGGAAGTTAAAAATAAGAATCGGAAAAGTATGAAGGCAAATATTTTCGGCGGTACCAATCTGCTGTTTTGCAAAGGCACTTTCCTTTTTTTTTTTTTTTTTTT
>NW_017100150.1:727065-749588 GCF_001263275.1 Habropoda laboriosa
GCAGTAAATTTTATAGTAAATCAACATACAGAGATAAGTAATCAGAAAGTGAATCAAAGGAAATAGGCAGAAGCACAAAGCTGCGCTTAATCATTCCTATGTTTACACAAAAATTATGTTTTCTCTTTTTCTCGAATAATCGCACAATGTTAGGTTAATATGTGTAATCTCTCAATATTTTTCAATGATTTCTGGCTTCGAAAATTCTACGGTCTTCGTCGCTTCCAAAGAAACCCGGACAAATTCACATGAAAGTATGAGGAAACATCGCAAAGTTTCGTCAATTTATGAACAATTTGATTCCAGCATGCATTCAACACCTTTCGCTGTTTTCTAATTAAAATGATTTCTACATCAGAATTAATTTACGCCACACGTTAAAAGTTTCGCCAAATATCTTGTGTACACGTATAAACCTCGTGCAACTTGAAACTGGAACGATAGAAGCAACTTATATATCAAGTTTCTTAATATTCAGCAATACACCCCAGCAGTTTCTTGGTTTGTTTGTTATGACTATTCGTTGCAATACTTTATGCGGTGCTTGTCAAACTCAACTGCCAAACTTTGTTCACCAAACTCTGTTTGCGAAGCAATTACCTCGAGTTGCTACTAACTAAATGCACAGGTAATTAAATCTGCGAAGTGTAGGATGCAGAAACACGTCACGCATGAAACTATCAAAATTCTAGTATTCTCTTGTCTACGAACTCAAAAATGGACAAAATTGAAGCAGTCCTGTCCACCTCCTGCCGTATATGCTGCTTCATTCTATACATAATACGTACGTACATATACAGGGTGGGACAGAAACTTTATGCACCTGGAATATTTCCGTTATTTGCAATAATATGGAAAAATATTATATACAAAATTTGCACGATATGGAGAGGGAAATAACGCGATGTAAATAGTTTTTACACGGATGGAGGCGTAGAGGAGATTTCAAGATCCATATTTTTTCTTTCGTTGTGTGAAATGTTGTTCAGCGTGCTAGCATTAATTCTTCTATATTATTATAAGTAACGGAAATATTCTAAGTGGGCAAAGTTTTTGCGCCACCCTGTATAATTGGAAAACATATTATAAACCGCTAGGTATATTGAAATTAATGAAATGTAACTTTAATTACCGAATTTCTATTTACGATATAAAAACTTGATCGCGTCAATTTTGCTTTCCGACTGGCCAAAGTTTAACAACAGTTTCACATATTCGCTGTTATTCGAATTTACATATCGCTGTCGCTTTGGCAGTTTCCTCCATCGTTTTTACACGGACGGAGGCGTAGAGAAAATTTCAAGATCCTCTCTACATTTTTAAATGGGATGCTATATTTTCTTTCATCGTTGTGTGATATTTGCTGTTTAGGGAACTACAGGTAACCTTTGGAGCCATACACCTTAATAATTTTTTACTCAACGTATAATAATCTTTCCAATTGCAGAATCAAATTTTACCCATTACCATTGAAAAACGCGAAAAATCCTGTGCTCCCTTCGATACCATACAATTTTTATTTCAACCATTTTTTCACATAACTAACTGTTTAATCCTCGACAGGTATGCCCGGCCGCCCGTCCCTTACATTTCTTAGCATGTAGCTCTATTGTATACAGGGTGTCCCGTAACTCTTCGAAGATCCGGAAATGGGGGGTTGCTGGGGCGACTCTGAACAACTTTTTCCGTTTCCAAAAGGTAGCTTGAAGCTTCGTTTTCGAATTATTAACGAAAACCACTGGCCAATCACAGCGCTCAGGGACGGGCGAACAGAGATTCACCCGCGCGCTTTGCACCGTTATTTTTATAAGGCTTAGAGAAATGGTTTTTTGCCCTCATTCCGACGTTTGTATAAATTTTTGAAAAAACTGCAATTAGTCGGAATCGCGAAGAAAATAGCGAAGGTCGTTTTTACAACATTTATATCTGAGCTCGTAGTGAAAATTTAAAAAATACGTTTTGTAGATCTATGTCAATGATACGCACGCTGAAAATTTCATCGCCTCACAATGAGTGCATTTCTGCAGCAATGGTTCTTAAACTATTTAGAGAAGAAATGCATCTGAGTGAATAACGTACAAATAACTGATAAATATTATAGTATAATTACAGATTAGAGAGAAAGAGATGAAAATGAGAAGAGACTTTTTTTCCAGAGCATAAATCACATAAATAGTTTGAACTGTTTGAAAAACTTGCAGGCACATTCGTTTAGAAGAATAAGAATTAAATACAGTCTTTAATATTATTTAACGTAAATTCAGTGTATTCTCATTGTACTTCTATCTGAAGCTTCATTAGTCCTAAGTTTAATAGCTAACGAGACATATTGCTTCGTTCCTCGAGAACTTGTTACCCTTAACGTCAAACTGGAGATTCAACATCACGAAAGATTTCGACGACCTGACACTGCTTACCTGACAATGTTTATCAACACCGGAAGTCCTATCACAAGTATCTAGTATGTCCATAATTTAGATATCAACGATATCATCGCTCAGACAGTTGCGACACAGCGACCACGCCCTGCTTCTCTAAAGTATCTTCTTCCTTTTCTTCAACTATTACTATCCAAACTTTTCTATTTATCGTTGTCACGTGAGCATTGTTTAAGGATTAGTCCAATTTTTCACGCAAAGAGATATGCCTCGAAAGTACATTAACAATTAACGCGAGCTCAGTGCAGCTTTATCCTATGTTACAGCATTTAATTAAGTCTAATTACTTCGCCCTCTTTTAAATTGCTAATTTAAGAATGCTCTTCGCCTTTTATTTCTTCACCGATTTGAGTGTTTCGTTCTTTTTAAATTGTCCTTTTAAGAAGACCTCGGGAGGGTGTGAACTGTGCAAGAAGATTAGGACAGTTCTCGATATACAACACTTGCTATAATTTTTAACAGAACATTGCACAAAGTATAATACGAAGTCATTTCAGAGTTTAAGCCTACGATGGAAACGTTTGGTAATTATTGCTGTTTAGATTGTTTAGTTTAGTTTACGATTGAAAAAACAGCTAGGCAAGAGGTAGGAAATTATTCTATTTTTGTTAACTAGTTATGCTTGCTAGAAAGTTTCCCGAAACTTTCTCAATAGCAGTTGACGTATCATAAACCCTTGGATTAGCGCTAGCAACTTGCGGCTTAACAGGTTTGCATCTTCTAACTCCGAGCTATCACCTCCAAAACGAGACGGCACATTTGGTATACAGGGTGGTGAAAAAAAGGTCTAAGACTTCAGGGGCTTATAATACTCACTGAGAGGAATAAAAACTGCTTAATCCCTTGACGACTGCCGTCGTATCGCGTGTACGTACTCCAACTTTTTCACATGACACTCGTGCCAGTAGAATACAGGGTGATTTTAAAAAATGTGACAAGATATGTATATGCAACTCTCTTCTAACAAGTGAAAATGAGAAAGAGTAATAAAGGACAAACTTGGATGGTGTAATAGAGCCTAGATTACGAAAATTGATTCTGCGAATGCAACAATGAATGTGCAATGTGAAATTATTATTTTTGAAAAAGGAATTATAGGTATAGTTCGATTGTAAATTGATTCTTCTAGACATCTCATGTATAAAAGTATAAGATACTAATTTATGGAATAAAATCATTTCATTGTTCAAATATTCCATTACTATATTCTGAACATTTTTGAATGTGATTTTTTTTTTTTTTACATTTCTCATAACATCATCGAGTTATGCGACTCTTGCATTTAAATAATTAATTTTAATTCGCTGTTTTCACCTTACCTACTGCGGCGATTCTCGTTTTCTCTACGACGTTCTATTCTGCTATGCATTCTGGACGTCGGCGTCGAATTTTCGAACTTCGGTGATGGGGGCAAATACAGAGAATTAAAAATTTCGATGTTAAATATAATTCCTGCAACTAAAAGTGTCCAACGAAATCTCAGCCTTCTTTGATCCCGAATACAACGGTGTGCTTGGTTTTTCAATAGCTCATACGGTTCCCGAGTTACGGCTAAAAGACGCGAGTAGACACCTATAACGTCGCGCTTGGGGTTAGTAGTTTTTCGCGGTTTTCACCTAACCTACTGCGACGATTCTCGTTTTCTCTACTGCGTTCTATTCTGCTATGCATTCTGGACGTCGGCGTCGAATTTTCGAACTTCGGTGGTGGGGGCAAATAACGAGTATTAAAAATTTCGACGTTTAAAATAATTCCTACAACTAAAAGTGTCCAACGAATTACAGTAACAAAAGCAGGTGAATGAAGCTCATTCTCAAAAAGATCACGTGGGAAAAGAATTAAAGGTTACTGTTGCCAAACTATTTCAACTGGTACACAGTTATTTCTTGGGTCAGTATTTAAAAAAAATTTTAATCAGTATTTTAAATAAATGGCCAGTATAATAACTGGTCATCTTATTATTATTACTTCGATTAACACAAAAACTGTCAGTATTTTCATTAAAATATTAGTAAACATAATAATTTGTCAGTATTTTAAATAACCCAACCAAAAATTTGAATTTTATTGATCAAAAAACAACTAAACAAAATTATACTGACAAAATGCAATTTAATACTGACAATTAATTATTTATACTGACCAAAATATTCATTCTTACTGATTTATTTTAAAAAATACTGACCACATAAATAGAAGTGATTGTTAAATAGCTGGTTACAATTCGAGCATTGAAATTACACGATATCGTGTAGAATTTACAACAGAACATCATCGAACGAAGAAGAAAGTATAAATTCGAAGAGATCTCTGCATCGTTGACCGGTTGATCTATGATTAGCGGAGAAATATGGATCACAGTGTATCTAAATACTATTTATCTCTTGTAAAAATGTCAACGACAAAATGCTTACTGTATTTCATCTTCTACATTCAAAGTGTGATATACGGATCAACTACAAAGGTGGTAATTGGTAATTACGCAATTCTAAAATTCGAGAATTGGAACTGTAAGTACTGTGCAGAGCTGAGAAATTGGCGTGCAGGACGGCACAGCGGCAAGAGGGTCCGAGGCAGGCCGATTACTGGCGGTCGCCACCACTCAATCGCTTTTCCCTAGGGGTGCGAGGTGTCCTTTCGAAGATTTCCTCCACGATAAAAAAAAAGGGGGGGACAAGAGGGGTACTTCACTCGCACCGCCCGAATCTTCCACTACGCGGTGCTATATGATTCGATTCGTCGATGTTATCGCGTTCGGTCACTAATGACAATACGCGTGCCCGATTTTTATGATTGTGTTTGTTAGGACAACAGATTGCCCTGAGTTTATGATACGGTCGACTAATTTGCTATTTTTCAGGATTCGAACACTTGATTTCCCTAGTGTGTATTTAATTTAACGATCAGTAGAAGCGCCTAGCGCTCAATTGGTGTTTAAACGTTTGCCCTCTCCCGCTCAATAGCAATTGACGTATCGCAAGCTTATTCTTCTGACTAAGGACGAACGGACACGTGTACGACAATGAACGTACTTTCCGGGATTTCCCTCTATTAGATATTGTACACATTTGCATCCTAGTAGTGCCATCGTTATTGATTTCTATCGATTAGTTCTAAGAGTCAGAGGGCATTATTAAGAATAAAGAATAAACGAAGTATTTGGTAGTGGTATTGAGGCTGTTGTTTGACACCTACCATCATATTTGTCAACACCTTCGACAAGCACATGGACGCTGATGAACGCCAGGAATCAGATAACCCCGAATTTTCCTATCCTTTCCTTCCATTTCCCACCCTTTTCATATGTTTCTTAACACTTTACCGACCGGTAGCGGTTGGACATCCTACGCACTTCCGACCGCTCACTCGGCCACAGATACATGCCTGACACCGGTTCTACTTAGACTCTAGGCTATCGCGCGGGAATATATGCTCTTTTTCTTATACCTATAGAAATGTTACAACAAACTTTGACCGATTAATAGGCTACCGGTCGGTAAGCGTCGGCGGCAAAAAAGTGATTAATAGGTTACCGGTCGGTAAGCGTCGGCGGCAAAAAAGCGATTAATAGGTTACCGGTCGGTAAAGTGTTAAGACACTCCTCTGGGCGAACGAACGTGGATGAAAGGACCGGGAGAGTGACAATTGAAAGAGACTTAAGTGACATTCTGAACAAGACACGCTGTACGAACGCGTAGACACTCTGAACATTTCGTGAACTAGAACTACTCGAACGTTACATTTTGTTATTGCTATTATTAAAATTGTGTTGCGAATAAATGTCATTTTATTTGCTAAATAACCGAGCGTCACGAACCTGTAGAGCTAAGAGTGTTAGAGAATGTGGGCCTGTGGAGACATAACCCAATCAGACCCGCATTCTTTCCGCACGCCAACTTCTTAGCTCTGCACAGTACTTACGTTGCAGTCCCCTGCTACCTCACGTCGAGGCTGTAGGTTCAAATTCTGTGTGTCAAGATTTGTAAAGTAACCTCGTATTGCTGGTTTACCGGAATTTCTTCTGGTTTCAATGAAAGAACCCTACTTTCTTGAATTCACCTCTGATTTATAAAAGTATTCAGCATTTTGAACGGTTTTATCGCATTTCACAAATCCAGCGAACAACAAACTTTTTCATTAATTGTAAAGGCTATTGCGATTAAGTTTAACTCGCTTTAAGAAACTTAAGATAAACGGAAGTTTGAACGTAAGATAGACGAAGAAATTTGCTTATTAACCGTCGGCCGACGAAGCTGGGTCATGTGTGACTCTTATTATTCGCGTTTGTAGAAGGTTCGTCGGACTACAGGGTAGGAAAAAACTTTGTCCACCTGAAATATTTCGGTTATTTGTAGTAATATGGAAAAATGTTGTACACAAAACTTGCACGGTATGGAGAGAAAAGTAAAACGAGGCGTAAAAGATATTTCAAGATCCTCTCTACTTTTTTAAATGTAATAATCATCTCCTGTGATAATCTCATTATCATTCAACCATTAATTATTTGCAAGACTTAGTTATATTTTCGTCGTCGACTCTCGTTACAAAGGATGTTCCGTGCTAGCTAAAAGCAGCTTCCAGACAGCGAAGTCCTTCACATTCTTAAAC
Source organism: Habropoda laboriosa (assembly GCF_001263275.1). Taxonomy (NCBI): domain Eukaryota; kingdom Metazoa; phylum Arthropoda; class Insecta; order Hymenoptera; family Apidae; genus Habropoda; species Habropoda laboriosa. The sequence continues at coordinate 734,112 of NW_017100150.1, forward strand.
TTCTGAAAAGTTTCACGATAATTCCTTTTGGCACACACGTATGCACCAATCGATCCTTTATAGAGCAAAAAAAAAAAAACTTACGAGACTGAATTGCCTCGTACCGACAAATAGGAATGTCCAAAACGGGGTAACGTCAAAATATTTATGGAATATTGCAGGACGAGAATGAGCGAGAGAGAAAGAGTGCCAACAAACGGTTCCTACAAGACGGACTCCTTTTCGTACTTGTGTTTATAGTCGCTTATTTACCAGCTTCAGCCGCGCCAATCACAATTACCGTGATTCCTGATTCGTTCGTCCTTGGTAAAGAAAAGGGGTATAAGAATACGCGCAAAAATGGTGTTAGATAAGCATCAGTATCGTGACCACTATTATATTCAGCATACGGCAACCGTGAAGCTGTATCGGCGATTAATAAAACTACTATTCCTACAATACAACATCACGAAGTTGAACGTCCGGCACCTGGCACATAGGCCCTAATTTAAACGGCCAGGATGGGCTCTCCATTAAGATACACCCACCGAATGCGGCCCAGATGGCCTACGTATGCGACGAGGAGTTACGAGGTTCCCCACCACATTACTGGATTGACTTTCCACATTCTACCAGTTCTCCAGATTGGTATCGGAACCGATTGGGACGCAGCTCACTCGCCGGCAACCAGGAAGAAGGGTCACCTAACCAGCATTTGGCTTTAAACCATTACCCCCGCGAATTCAACATCAACCGAACAGCCCTCAGGGGAAGAGTGGAAAAAACACCCGCCCAAGCATCCCCAGGCAACTTAACCAGAGGGAGAGCGGAAACCTCGCAACACCATCTCTAACATGGCTTGAAAGACCGGCAGTTCTGCGGTACTGTTCAAATACATCATCGGTCGGATGCTCGTGGTAGAACCCAACACCACTCTCAGATGAGGGACCTCACTCCTTTCGACTCCGGTATTTGGAATTCACGTGGTGTAAAATAATTACTACACGTAGGTTGTGCAACCAAAAATGTATTTATTCGTAACAATTAACGTTTAAACTAATTTTGTGCGTAAATGACACGACGCGTGTAGTGTGAATGTCTACGACAAAAAGCTCGAACAATGCTTACTTTACTCTTTCGAATCTAATTATGGAATAACCTACAGGGGCTCTTTCGGGGGTCCTTTTATTAAACCTTGGTAAACATAGGGACGCATCACTACTGATCCATGACGCATCCTTGGTGACACGTTCCACCCAGGGCTCGTACGAGGCATCTTAAGATTAGATAAATAGTATACGTCATAACACCCCTTTTTCCCTGGGAAAGTCCCAGGAAGTGGGGGCTCTGGCCCACATTGCCAAAGCAGTACTCTTGTCTTCGAGAACGAAGAAACCGAAAGATGTTTGAAAAACATCTCTCGACTCTTCGCCTCGAGGGCCAAAAGTTGCCAGGCCTAGGTACGTAAGCCCCCCGTGGCGGACGCCATAGGTCTATCTGCACTTCGAAGTCCAGGGGTACGCTAGACCCAAGGCTCCAGCAGAAAACTGCAGGAACCACCTTGTGGAATGTCTACGGGACACAGTTGCCCCGTACCGCAAAATAGAAAAGTCTAATACAGGGTACATTTGTCCCGTACCGTTAAGTAGGAAAACCTGAATTATCAACCCGAACTTAAGATCATTTCAATTTGGTGAATATAGCGATAATTAACCAATGACTACATTAACGAATGCAAATTTTTGGTGAATGGAGAGACTTTTCATTTCAAAAATACCGTAAGAGAGGAGAAAGTTCAATTCTTTAGGTCATTGTGTAGTATGTATTAAAAAAGAGTAGGAAAAGAGATACAAGGTACTGGGGTGAAAGCCATGACATAGGTTTTTGTGTAGACGACTGCTTCAAGATCTACCACACGAGGCTTTATTTTTAAGTTATTTGGCTCGGGTCGCACAGTGAAGTTTCCGCCACGCGGTCGTGCTCGCCAAGAAGTTAATCAATATACTGAATGTTCGGCTACAGGTGGCAGAAATTTTAGGGGACTAGACGGCAAGATCAAACGAAAATCGAGAGTAACGCATTTCGAATTTGATTTTAATTTTTAGTCATAAATAATTATAAAATTATTCATGGATTAATTGGTCATATTGGAATACACATAGAGCAGATTATAGCAGGGGAGATTTACTGGTCTAAAAAACTAATAGAGCATGTTTCCCTGCTTACTCAGTGAAAAGAGCGGAATAAATTTTGTCACGTTCGGCGACACTTTACAAAGAAAATGGTCGATTAAACATTAAATCTGTCTCACATCTCATATCTGAACCTGTTCTATCAGATTTTTGTGTGAAGATTTTAGAGAGGAAATATTAATGCTTGTTTTCAATGCAAAAACGTCACACACGTAAGCTATAAGTAGGTATCATTAATGTCATACAGAATTATTATAATTGGAAAAGAAATATTTCAATTTTTCGCTAAAATTTTCATATTTAATATTTAAAAGACTGCTTCATTTTTACACAGTTCTGTCGAACTGTTGGAAAACGTAATTTTGAGAAACACGCGTTCAGAAATTTGAGTTAATATTTTAAAAGCTATTTGTTAATTTACTTTTTACCTGTACTTCTAGTCTCGTACAGTGGATTACTCTCTTCCTGGACATGATTGCACTGTTGTAGAATTTTATTTCCACAAACAGTAAGAGTGTCTTTTATCCCTTGTGTTAATACAATTTTTTCATTTACAACATAATTTTCATTCCAATTATCATCACACTTTTCTAAAATTCCGTTGATTCCTAAATATCTAACCTGATGTGCTATTTTGTCGACGCGAGTATGCATAACGAAGTGTGAAGCCTCGTTATTATTTTAAGTATGCGACCTAATATCGCCTACCAAATTTCAAACGGTCCTCAAGTAAAGGGAAACAGACATTTTTATATGAAATTAGTCTCAAACGAATTATTTGCGCTTAATGTACATCATGTTAAAAAAATTTGTAATCAAAATTAAGAAAACGGAAGACAAGCAAATATCAGCTTCTTGAGAAAGTGCCTCTAATATCGCCTACCTAAGAAATTTTGATTAATTTAAACATTTACCTACGTTCCCAGATATTTTACTAATAATTCGCTTCGACAACGAACCTTGTATAATAAATTTTACGTTCTTTCCTAGGTCTTCGTGAAATGAAGGGTCGTATACATAATTTTCTACGCCATCACCTAGGGTATATGTTAATATATTTCTGTATAAACCTTTCCATATAACCACTTTCATCAACTAGAAGTGCAGCATATATGCTAAGGATTCTCGCCAGTAGAAACTTTATATATTTTATGTGGCTATCGCTACATTTTTAACATTTCCTCTTCTGCTTCAAAGTGCTAGATGGTAATATTTATTTAAACTTTTTGTTAATTTTTGTTTAATTTTCATTCGCAAATGTTTGTCAAATATTTAGACACAGGTTGTATTTCGTCCTGATAAACCCACGGAGTTGTAAGCTCCACTTATGCTCTTTCTATTTCTCTCGCAATTCTATTTATTTTGTCAGTATTTTTTTTTAATTAACGATAAGTACTTTTTAAGTAAATAGTCAGTAAAAATGAATATATCGGCCAGTGTAAATAATTGTCAGTATTGAATCGCATTTCGTCAGTATAATTTTGTTTATTTGATCAATAAAATTTAAATTTTTAGTTAGGTTATTTAAAATACTGACAAATTATTATTAATATTTTAATGAAAATACTGACAGTTTTTACAGTGATCGATGTAATACTGACCATTTATATTACGTACTGACGGTTTTATTTTAAATATCGACCACTTATTTAAAATACCGATTAAAACTTCTTTAAAATACTGACCCAGTAAATTGATTTCGCGATGTCGCGTTTTATGTTTAACGTGTTGTAGTGTTCTGCAAATTGAGTCGCGGTTTGCTCCCCTATTCACTAGACCTTTTCCTAATAGACTACCATTTCTTCAAACAAATAAATTATTCCGAAATGAAGACACTGTAAAAGTAGAATTGCAAGAATTTTTTCATTCAAAGACTAACGATTTTTATAAATTTGTAATAATGAAACTAGTTATAATCGTTGAAAAAAGTGTATAGAATCGTGTCAGAATAACTTTATTTTTTCAAAAAACACAATGTATCTAAAGTTTAATTTTTAAAAAGCCGACGTTTCATATGCACCAACCTAATAATTGTGTAATAATTGTACTATATCGTATTTGCGATATTGTTCTCCTTCCCTTGGAAGGTGACTTGCGTTACTTTACAAAGGAAAGCCTGTCTATTAGATAGGATTGACGTGTGGGTAGAACGACACTACTTCTTTTCTAAAACTTAATAAATAAAATATATTTTTGTCACAATGATGTGAGTCGCGAGGTACGTACATAATTGCTGGTCTTGAATGGTAACTGACTGTGTTGATCTGGAGTGATGTAGGGTGTTTCACAGGAGAGTTGGAGAGGGTGTGGTTATGGGTGCGTTTTTCTTGTTACGCGTGATTGGCGGAATATTAGAAATTTTGGTTGACGGAAGGTGGGAGTTGCCGGAAATGGATTTGGGAAGGGAGCGATGCGTTGGCGAGTGTCGTAGGCAATAAAGACATAAAGCCGGTAGATCTGGTGAAACATACTTTTTGAAGGTTTAAAGTGAAAGCCAATGAGACTGTCATGGGGGTGCTGCGACATCGGTTGGCCTTATGGGTTTATTGCTGCTACGTGTTTTAATTGTTAGGTTTGGGGATTTGAGAGGTATCGTGTAGTGAGTAGAAAAAACCGGAAAAGGAAAATAAATCAACGGAATATTTCTTCCCCTGTGTTGCATATTTACACTTTTTCTTTTTAAATATTGCACACCTTTTGTAGAAACCTTGTTAATGCCCGTGGACTTTCGAGCCTTGTAGATGTTTGCACGATGTTGTGCCGTCTAGATACTGGTTCGAAGGACCACCCAAATGATTAGGACTTGTAAAAACTGATCTATGGTATCGCGTGATGTGAGCTGGTTGCTCCTTGGTTCTCCTTGTTCGCGGTGGTTGAACGACTACTCGACGACTCACTCTACGACGTCGCGTCTCGGACGTCCGTGAGAGGGATTTTCGTTGGGACACGCTGATCGGTTAATGGTTAACGATTGCATTTGCCAATCAGCGTGTCTAATAACGTCTTTGCCGCCCTTACAGTGCGCCCTTAGCGCGCTGTCACCTTGGAAGGGTGGGAGACGGTCGCGAGGGGTGGGCGGAAGGTCCCAAAAATCTGGAATTTCCTCCGGGTGACTGATCGGCAAGCGGACCGTTACATATTCGTGGTTTATGGTATGTTCGTAGGCTCTTGAGCGCGAAGGACGCAAATTGCTAAAAATCTAGCAAAGCAATTCTAGTGACCCTCGCAGGATGTAATTAGACCCGTGCAAGCAATAAACGAAAATCCTCAACTCAAAAATAACCGTTCCCGGTCGATCGTGCCATAAACCGTTTCTACAGAAAACCTAACAAACCTCCTGATCCTACTTTCTCCAACCTCACCGACTATCTCTTTCCATTCCCTCCTCTTTTTTTTTCATATTCCTGAAACGTGCCACAGAATAATAACGAATCAACGAGGGAAAACAGATCGTTGGTGTTGGTTTTCGAATTTGATACCGTTAAATAATTCCTAAAAACGAAAATGCTTTATTTCGCAGCAACTCATTTCGATAACCATGACGTATGCAGCTAACCACATACTGTCAGTTGTGGTAGTGCGTAAATGTGCAACATGTACCATTGAGCATATGCAGTATGTTGCAAAGCCGCATGTATGATCCTTCACATGCTCGTGCAGGTGCAAGTAATAAGCCCAGCTGGACATATTCCGCAATCTCCTGAACGATCTCTTATCACGAGCATAAACTGTCCTCCGACATTACAGAATATTCGATTTTCAATCGGTTTTAATAAGAATCACATATGTACGCTCTTTTCTTGATAAAAATTCACCTTCTACAACAGCTAAGTGGTAACCACTGCAAATATCGGGTGGTTCCGAAAGTTCATAGCGAAACGTGAGAAAAATTCAAACTGACGTATCTCTGTTTCTAATCGAAATATAGCGACAAAAAATAAAAGGGTATTTTACTCGTTATCTGAAGACGAACTCAACGCACTCCTCAGATTATTCGTAAGGTGACCGCGAAAGGATACAGAGGGTGGTTCGAAAAGTTCGTAGTGAAATGTAGGAAAAATTCCAACTAACGTGTCTCTGTTTCTAATCGAGATATAGCGACAAAAACCAGAAGGTACTTCTCACTCGGTTATTTGAAGACAAATCCAACGTACCCCTAAAATTACTCCCGGAGCGAACTACATTTTCTGCGGTGGAACGTTACCACGGAAAATTCAACATCCACGCTCCACTGTAAAGAATATAATTCGACTTATATCCACCCCCGTTCACCTTGCGAATTATTTTAGCAGCGCGTTGGATTCACCTTCGACTGTCGAGAAAAATACTTAATTATTAATTATTAAAATATTAATTTGTTTCTCTCTACGTCTTGTACGGTTCTGCAAATATTCAGGATGATATGAAAACTCAATTTCTTCGAGGGAGTGTTATTAGCGCCATTTGAACTATATTTCCACAAAGTTTCAAATTTTTCCGAATTTTCGGATTACCAAACTTCCCTTGCAAGTAATTACAAAAGTAGCGTAATCAAGGGATGGATTGCAAACATAAATACATTAAACTCATTGTCATAACTGTTCCCAAAATTTACATCTCGAAATAAGATCTTGAAAGAGTAACTCATCAGTAAGAGTGATTTTACTTGTTATTAGAAAGAAAAGAACACATACGTGTTCCGTACGGAACAACGGTTCCCAAAAAATCATAAAACGGCTCTGACCGAGCCTCGACGCAGAGGATTAACGGGACCGTTATTATTGTACCAAACGGCAGCGTAACACATTTTTTGCTACCCATTATACCTATCCTCTAATTAGCGACCTAGTCTTTTCCTTCTCCGATGTTCGATTTCCTCTCCTTCTGAGATTTTCCAAAACTCTAGCCACCTCGACCTTCCACCCCCACTTTTACCCTTTCCCTATCGTTCCAATATTGTACCTCCAGATTTTAACTCCGCCTACACCAACTCTCATTTTCTGTACTCCTCCAATTTTTCAAGCAGTCTCCCTCCGAACACCAAACGATACACTCGAAAAACGATCAGCCGAGTCTGTTGTAGAATCACAAGCCGAGACTTGTACCTTACCAATAAATTAAATTAAACTTCCTCGCTAGTTTCTCAGTGTAAGACACTCCATTCGTCGTGATCCAAGTCCCGCATTCGTGGACCGACACGACACCACAATACGCGTGCTTTGTAATAAACGACAAATTAACAACTAGTTGATGGTAATATACCAATACAAACGAGCAACGTATTTGAGTATTTTGAAAGAGGGGCAAGAAGAATGGTTCCTCGTCTGAATAAAATCGCTATTATTTACGTATGACTACCTGGGGAAGAACTTCACATAGAAGTACAACGGAAAGAGGAGAAGAACGTTCTTGGTAGACCAATGTACCGAAACCATAACGATCTGATGGAGACGATAAAAGAAAGAAAGCTCAATTTACATTGTGCACATTAATGCTGAATTGACTAAACGAGCTCTGAAGCAATGGCGTGACAGCAGTAAAGTCTCGCTACGTCGACACTTTTATTTGCGTATGCCGTTGCACGATTCCTCGTTTCACACCCGGATGCGTTTTAACTTTTACTACCTTAGTGGATACTTTATTTGACGAAACGTGAACAATTCGATGACTGCGGTTGCTCTTCTAGAAAAATCCACGTTAGAGTTTAAAAGGAACGCGAACCCGGGGTGAAAGAGTTTTGCACGGGAAAAGAAACTCTCTACTGGAAGTTCTTTAAGTTTCTAACAGACGACACGATATGCAACTTTTTTATCCGCGCAAATGAGAACACGGAAGAGCAATTTTACATACGAATGGAATATAAGAACGAGAGATATATGTATACGCGTGGCATATTGTTTGTAATCATTCTTAACTGGAAAGTCATAATAGAGATTTGCAAATATACAAACTTCCCTCGCTATAAGACACTTTCTTAATTCGGAACGATCCAATTGTACGTTGATATTAATTTTAATTTTGTGTAAAAAATTAAGAAAAAAAGAGTTTAAACGGTAAAACCACCCTTCAGGCCTGAAAATGGTACCTGACTTTGGCATTTTTTTTTTTAAAGAAAATAATTATTTTAATCGAAAACTTTTCCTAAGGATTTTATTATACTAGCTGTTCCGTACCGAACATTTTTTTTGTCTATTTTCGCATCGAGCCTTTCTCCTTTTATTTTTATAGCTTAAGGAAATTGTAAGACGGGCCTGAAGAATCCGCGACCCATAGGATTAGCCGGGGCCGTTATTAAGCGCGTACCCTCGGTAATTTCACCACCAGAACTCAGTTTATTAACCATTGTCCCGATTTTCCAATTACTGAACTAGTGTCTTCCTTCTCTCATGTCCTATCTCCTTTTTTTCGGAATTCCCCAAAACCCCGACACCTCATCCTTCTACCACCACTTCCCACCACCACACCCTACGACCAATACTTAATGTTCTTATTTCTCCCATTTTTCACTTCCAAAATTAAACTCCGCCCTCAGTAGCTGAGATGCGTGACTTCCTCTGAATTTCGAATCAGTATCATTCTGAACGTTAAACAACCAAGTATTGAATCAGTCCGAGTGCTGAACGCATAATCAAGTCGTTTATATTATAACGTTGGAGAAAGGGTATTCCGGGATCGCTTCAGACCTCGTTAGAAAACAGTCTGATTTTTCTCTCGTGATCCAAGTTTGAAACATAACTCAAATCGACGCGAGTACACGACACTAGCCTTAAAGAATATAACAGTATTTTTTCGTTTAATTTCTTTACAAAATGGCGGCGCTACAGACCATATCGTCTACATGCCAATTACTAACGAAGTACGAAGGATTTTTAAAAAATATCGAGTTTCATAGAAATGGTGAACATATGAAAGAAAATCGTATTGTTTCCCTGCAATTTTAGTATAAAAAATTTGACTGCAGAAATTCTCAATTTATTGCAAAAATCCTATGCACTTCTTTAGATTATACGAGAAAGTATTTTGTGAAAATTTTAACTGAATCGGATAAAAATTGCAGAGAAAAATTCGTTTAAAGTTTCAATTACTGATTAACGCCGCGGTGACACGCTTCAGTAAATCGGATCCAATGGTATAAAACCATCGAAACTTTTCATCAGAATTATCAGGATTATATTTTCAGAAGTATAAACTATTAATTTAAGCAAAAAAATATTGCATGTTTTCAAAGCTTGGGGGTGGTCTAACCCCTCAAATGAAAATAAACGTACGTCTAAATTAACGTGGATTAATCTTCCCAATGTAAATAACATAATTAAGTAAAAAGTATCTCGAAAATTATTCGTTCAAATAGCTACATACTACGAAACAAGACACATTTGCACGTAAACATACACAAAATCTCAAATGTTAATTTAATTTTAATATCTCAATTGAATTTTGAAGGAGTAACGTCAGCAAAAAGCTCTACAAATAAAGGATTCAAAATTCATTCTAAATAGCTGAAAAAGTTACGTTGAAGACACAATGCTGGGCTCACGCTAGAGATGAAACAGAACACTGCAGTTTTTGAGAGCCATTTCTTTCACTTCAGAACTTCGTACGCGACTAGAATTTATCAGTTGACTTCCTCACGAAAGTTCTCCAGCTATACTTACCCTCCCAATGGTAATTGACACATTGTAAGCTCATGTGAATAGCTGCAAAGTAGGCTGAGACCCTCGAATTTTAGGGTTGGTTTTCTCAAACAAAAAGGACTCTATGCAACGTCCTGCAAAAGGGACTTTAACAACTTGCTAGGTGTTGCATATCGAGAAAACAGAGGCTTTGGCTACCCGAACAGCCTGGACTTTTATTCGTATGGACAGAACAGAGATAAGAAATGATTCTTATTCGAGTAACAGTTTATTAACATAGCCTTTCTTTGTTACCGTGTCATAAACCGTGGCAAACGAAAAGAAACGAACGCGTTTGTTTCGTAATATTTTAGCCGTAATATACAGGGTGGCGTGATACAACTGTGCGAAGCTATGTCTTTAACCCTTTTGTTTTGGCGTTTCAAAGTTTTCAAATTAATTTTATTAAATTAAAGTGGAAGTGCCCAAAGAGAAAATATGAAGGATTAAATTAAGGTGAAAGTCGCCAACAGCTCGATGCGAGAAAATTTTCGCAATGTCTATAGGAGCCAGGGGCATACTGCGAGAAAATTTTCAAAGCACCTAAATTGAAACGATCAGAGGTAGAAAAAAAAATTTCGAAAGACGGTAAACATTTATTCGGACAACGCTCAACGCCACCGACGACAAAAGTATCGCCCTTGCGTCGTTAAATTGTCGCGAGCCCCAACTTTTTCACGGTCGCGGTTCGTCGTATTCGCGCGGCGAATTTCGAGCACCGTATAGACGGGTTGCAGGTAGCTTTTGCAATGAAGAAACGGAGAATATGTCCTTGGTAGGTTGCTTTATTAAAGCGGTGCGGTATACAGCCTCCGTCCGAAAAAAGAAGAATATAAGACTTGTGTAACTATAAAGACACGGTTGTTTTTGTCCAGAAGCGTGCGCACAGTACCAACACTTACACTTCGATGGGGTTCGCTTGAAGCTCAGTCTCGCATCGAAACAAAAGGCGAGGAAAGCGAGGGTGGTCAGGGGTTCAGGAGAAGATGGAAGTGCCGTCTATGCGCCGCAAAGGATGCGTCTTCCTCTAGGATGCAGAAAGGATAATGATATTCTTCGTGATTGTCGGCTTTTCATTGAGTACGTGTGCTTATAAAACTGATATTTTTTTTTTTTTGTCGAAAACGGTCAGCCCTTTGTGACAGCGACGCTGCACAGTGTTTCGTGCAATGGACAAAAGTAAAAAGTCTGAAGTGCTTGATTCACGATCTTTTGTATCTTCAAATGATAATAGAGGAACGGAGGTTTCAGTATTACCCACGACGTTTGCTTAATTTACCATATTGATGTCAAAAATGATACTAGAAAGTTATTCCAAATTTATTATTTTTTCAAACACGTGTCATTGGCGGAATGTTTCTGCTTTTAATTTGATTTTCATATTTAACTACATAAATATGAATTTAACTGTAATTAAACTGACCACATTTTTTGAAGGCGAATGCGGTACACTTTTATTGGAGAAAAAAGAGCGGATATACGTATATTCGTAACTGTAATGAAATGAAATTTTAATTTAATTATTGCATTTAACGAGTTAGAACTAATAAACAAATCAAACTCCCTACGTTTTTATTATTAGATATAATGATTGGTTAATATTTCAGTAGCTAATGCTTAAACAATGGTTATACATACTTATTCGATGAAGAAATCGCTTTCAACTATTTCTCATTATTTAAAATTTCTTCGTAAAACTGCCCACAGTTTATGTTAATACTGTACTTTATAATTAATATGGTTTTCAAAGGATTTAACCCTAACTGACTTCTTTCATTGTCCAAAAGAAGCTCAATGAAGAGACAAAGGGCGTTAATAATTATAAACAGTGTTTTTAAAACTATGTAAATATACTAATTTAACCGAATAAAGTTGATATCTCAACTTGATTTTTTTTTCGACAGAATTCTCAACAATTAACCGCTAAAATAAAAGTAGGCCCTGCTTTAGTAGTCGATCCCCTGCAAAGTGCACATTTTTATTCGGTGAAACAACGACGGAAATACTACAGGAAAAGAAAATACGTTGTAATTTAATGTAAAGCACTAGTAACGGGACTTTCTTGAAACTCGGTGTTATTTTATTAATAATTCACGTCGAGATACTGGCGATATCAAATTATCCCGTCATTATTTTGCCCTTTCTCTGCAAAATGTGTGCTTTAAAAATATAGGGAAACGCAGGTAAGGTATTAAGAAAAAATAATAAAGCGTACGGGTTTCGTGGCACGGTCTGGAGATGTGACGAGTGTATTACTCTTTAATATTTTTTCTTGGCACCTTACATTGCTCTACATTTTTAAAGCACACGTTTTACGGGAAAAGGACGAAGGAGTGACGAGGTAATTTTATATTGACGATGTTATGTCAGGAACAATTAATAAAATAACACCAAAGTTGGAATACATTCACTCGTAAGGTAAACTCGAAAGCATTATTTTTTCGTTTTACGACTTTGCCTTCGTCGCTCCATATATGTACACTGTTAGTTCATAGGTAATTAGAACACTCGTTATGTTCGTATAGAAAGTATTATATGATTTGAATTACTTTCTTCGCTAAAGTTAGTGTCATATGTTAGTAAAAATATACATACACATGTACCTGTTATACTTCGAGATTCTAGGACGAATACTTTTTCTTTAACTTGTAATGGAAATGAGGCTTGCTTCACATTCAGTAAGTAGATTTTAGTAGATTTCAGTAGATTCAGTACAATTTAGTAAATTTTAATAAATTTTGTGTAGGTTTCAAGAAATTTTAATAGATGTTAGTAGACTATTATAGATTTGAATAGAATTCAGCAGATTTCAGTAGATTTTAGTAGATTCTGGTAAAATTCAATAGAATTCAGTAGATTTTAATAAATTTTGTGCAGGTTTCAAAAGATTTCAATAGATATTAGTAGACTATTATAGATTTGAATAGAATTTAGCAGATTTATGTAGATTTAGTAGAAGTCAGTAGAATTCAGTAGAGTTTAATAAATTTTGTCTAGGTTTCAAGAGATTTTAATAGATATTAGTAGACTATTCTAGATTTGAATGGAATTCAGCAGATTTCAGTAGATTTAGTAAAATTCAGTAGAGTTTAATAAATTCTGTATAGGTTTCAAGAGATTTTAATAGATATTAGTAGACTATTCTAGATTTGAATGGAATTCAGAAAATTTCAGTAGACTTTAGTAAATTTTGATAGATTTCAATAAATTTGGTGTAGTTTTCAAAAGATTTGAATAGACATTAGTAGACTATTATAGATTTGAATAGAATTCAGCAGAATTCAGCAGATTTCAGTAGATTTTGGTAGATTTCAATAAATTTGGTGTAGTTTTCAAGAGATTTTAATAGACATTAGTAGACTATTATAGATTTGAATAGAATCAAGCAGAATTCAGCAGATTTCAGTAGATTTATGTAGATTTAGTAGAAGTCAGTAGAATTCAGTAGATTTTAATAAATTTTGTGTAGGTTTCAAGAGATTTGAATAGATATTAGTAGACTATTATAGATTGGAATAGAATTCAGCAGAATTCAGTAGATTTTGGTAGATTTCAATAAATTTGGTGTAGTTTTCAAGAGATTTTAATAGACATTAGTAGACTATTATAGATTTGAATAGAATTCAGCAGATTTCAGTAGATTTCAATAAATTTCAATAAACCTGAGTAGATTTCAGTACGCTTCACATGCAGTAAGTATCCAAATACTTATGAACGGTGGTATATGTATATAGGTAAAACATAAATTTTGTAGAAAAGGGATCAATGAATAGGGCAAGGCAGAAGAAACTTCATATTGCTGCTACCTCGTCCGGAATTATAAATGTAAGAACATAGTGTTTAGATTTGATCGCGTTAGTAGCTTTTATATTCTTCTTCTCTACTCATATTTCACGGCCGTTTTAAAAACACTGCCAAAAAGAACCAGGCTTACAGATTACGTACACCTGACCGCTTGTTAATTTAGCGAATACGTTCGAATTGGTGTTATTTTATTATCATTCCTTAATCCTTTCTTTTGTGATTTTTAGGAACGAGGAAGCAAATAAAATAAAACTTTCACGTTGCATTCCGAATCAAAATGTTTTACCTAGAAAAGTACAGAATGAACATCTACTTATAATTGAGCCGTTCAGTGCACAAATCGATTAACTCCATAAAATGAGAAGTCGAGAAATTATTATAAATATAAAAAGTTATGACTACACCAAGTGCTTTGACACTGAAATTTCAGATTTTTCAAAAAGTGGAGTTAATCGATTTGTTGCACTGAACGGCTCAATTTTCGAACAGCAAAAATAACTTTCTGTGCTAAAAACTAATTATTTTCGATTAAAACGTAAAGTAATGTTCATACCACTAACAATTTCGAGGATAAAATCGAAAAAAAATTAACAACTTATCTTTTTTTATTACGTACGAAATATCAAAGGAATACTCTACGTTCTGGACAGAAGAGAAAAAGTGGAGTGATTCATGCAGGAGAATAATCATACTTCGAAGAAGACAGCATCTCAAACATTTTCACACGAATTTATTATTTAACCGAAATATTCTCCGAGAACAGTTCGGTCACATTTTGTGCATAAGAAAGCATTAAAAATACGAACGAAAAGGGGGGAAAAAAAGTGATCTATAGGAGATTTGAAAGCAGCGAAAATGAATCTGACTCGTTTCTACCCCGTAAAATTATTCATGCTTCCTTTATATTTCCAGTGATCCCATTTTAACCGTGTTTTTCTATTTTCCTTTTATTCTTGACCCGCAGTTTTTTGCCCCAATCCCCCCTAAGTTCCAGTTAACGTTAGATGAAAGCTACCAGGTTAAAAATGGGTATTCTTCGCAGTAACCCTCCGCCAACTCTTCAACCATGCGGTAACAGCGATGTTCTTCTCTTTTTCATCCATTTTCCCTTCAACCAACGAATTTCCGAACTTTGTTTTCACTACGAACAAGTTCAACGTACCATAATTCTAGCCTTATTTATTTCAATAATCATTCCACGAAAACACTATAGAATTTTCATTTTCATTCATAACTTCTTCCCTCCTATCATCTGCGTATTAAACGTATTACATGTTTGAAATATTCGAGTACTTTAAACCTTCTGCTCGAGAGTATGCATTCAATTATTTTGTAAATAACTGAAAATACCAAAAAAAAAAAAAGAAAAAAAGATGAAACATTCAATAATATTACACAGAGGGAAGTGCATCGTGTAAAATGCAGACGTGAAAATTTTCCACGTCACAAATTTCCCAGAGATGAAAATTGTCGTTGACAACCGAGTGGACCGGAGAAAACGTGATAAATAAAAATCAATCGAATTTCTATCCTTACAGGAAGAATTTTCGTTCCAATAGTAGGACAGTGCTCACTTCCATCGTCGATTTTCCGTAACTATCCATATCTCTCTCTCTTCCACTGACTCGACCAGTAACTTCTGGACTAACCGAATTAACTGATCCTCTGACGACCGAAATAGTTCTGTTCTCTCTGCTACCGTAACTTGTCGTTTATCCAAAGTTCATCCCCTGAGACGGTGTTATGATAAGAATCGTCCACTTCATCGAAACTCGGTTTATGTTACCTATTATGCACAGACTCGGACGGAGGGCTAACGACGTTTAAAAGGTACTCTCCCATTTCCGTTA
>NW_017100150.1:749629-791749 GCF_001263275.1 Habropoda laboriosa
TAAAAATCATCTATCTGAATTGAATTACGTTTCATATTGTACATGGTAACGCAAGAGTCTCTGGCCGTTTTTGTTTACGAGTCAGAGATGAAAGCAGAAAAGCGAGAAACTAAAATTTCGCCAACTGAGGTTTCTTGCGTTAAAATACGGAAAATTTTATCGCTTAAACGACTCGGGCTACTTTCATAATTACCCATTTTTTCCAATTTCTAAATCATCATCTAAATCGAGCTTTGCCCACGACTAATAAAACGATCAACTCGTTAAGTAGCGGTTTCCTGTTAGCAGCGGAACAAGGTTATCGACAAATACAGCAACCGGTTAGATTTATGTTTGACAAATATGGAGAAAATGTAATCACTTATTGTATTGACCCACTTAGTTTCATACGACGAACAATACTCTGGGTTAATTACCTCCCTCGACCTTCGTGAGATTTCAGAGTCTACGTGTTCTGGGTCCTCAAGAAATTAAACACGGATTTAATCAGGTCGACTCGTCGGATGCAAGATTTTCTCGGCTCGATGGCGAGTATTAATCTGGAAATAATTAATATTTTCTGAAAGTACTCGTGCCACGTCAATTCATACATTCCTTGATAGATATCTCAAATGAACATATTTTCAGATTAGATGATCTGATCGGTTGCTGAATTCGCCATTTTATTCTCCACGAGGCAGTAATAAAATTTAGAATTCCATTTTAAGAAACGTGGAAGATCTTGAAATCTCCGCGAAATTATTTTCAGAGGAATACTCCTTATGTCGTTACGTTTGTTTCTGTCAATTTCCATTCTAAGCGGACGATGACGTCAAAAGTAAGACCGAGATTGGAAAATGAAGAGAAGAAAAAAACTGAATTCGTTCATTCGATACATTTACGCTGTGTATGTTGACTATTAGCATTTTTTTTTTTAATATAGTTTCTGTCGTGTACTCGCGTCGGTTTGAGTTATGTTTCAAACTTGGATCACGAGAGAAAAATCGGACTGTTTTCTAACGAGGTCTGAAGCGATCCCGGAATACCCTTTCTCCAACGTTATAATATAAACGACTTGATTATGCGTTCAGCGCTCGGACTGATTCAATACTTGGTTGTTTAACGTTCAGAATGATACTGATTCGAAATTCAGAGGAAGTCACGCATCTCAGCTACCGAGGGCGGAGTTTAATTTTGGAAGTGAAAAATGGGAGAAATAAGAACATTAAGTATTGGTCGTAGGGTGTGGTGGTGGGAAGTGGTGGTAGAAGGATGAGGTGTCGGGGTTTTGGGGAATTCCGAAAAAAGGAGATCGGACATGAGAGAAGGAAGACACTAGTTCAGTAATTGGAAAATCGGGACAATGGTTAATAAACTGAGTTCTGGTGGTGAAATTACCGAGGGTACGCGCTTAATAACGGCCCCGGCTAATCCTATGGGTCGCGGATTCTTCAGGCCCGTCTTACAATTTCCTTAAGCTATAAAAATAAAAGGAGAAAGGCTCGATGCGAAAATAAACAAAAAAAATGTTCGGTACTTCTAGTGCAGCCTTTTTCAAGTTCTTGCTCCGTGCATGCGTGTGTGTACATTGCAGTGTACAGTGATCGTTTTTTATATTACAGTAAAATGGAATACACATTTGAGAAATGTTCCAAGATGCAGCTCGAAGCCTCAAACGGAATTTTGCTGTTCTTGTTTTTCGTATTAATTTCGACTGCAGAATCACCCTTCAATTTCCTATCAATTTTTACCGAACATACCGTATGCAGGGCGTCGTAAAAGACCCTGACACCTTTGTCCATCTTATGAGTCGAAAGGTAAGCAAAGAAAAAGTTCAAATGCAAAACTGAAGTCTTATGCATCGATTCTATTAAGTGCTGTCGCGTCCCGTTCTTTTGCGATGTTCGAAAGGAAGCTCGCGGTCGCGACTGTTACCTGCCAAATTAATTTTTGGTAACTAGTTCAAATTTGTTTCGCTCGGAACGTAGCAAACGTAGAGTAGGTCACGAAACGATTTCTTTTAAATAACTCGAGTGTTCGATCACGACTCGAAATGTGCGTGATGTCTCCTCGAACGGCTGGAGATCTAACGGTGTTCGCTCGACAGAAACTTTTTCGAATCTGTCGCTCGATCGCCGAATTTTTCTGGAGTCCACAGTGACTCTCCCGCCAAGTTTGGTGAATTATCACTTCGCAAAAATGTATAAAGAGCGAGTTCACTCTTGCCCGTCAGGTCAGGTCACGAATAAAGTTCGACTAAACATCAACGAAAAAGAACAGTCTCTGTACACCTTCTCAACGAGGTTCAGAATAGTTAAGTCAAGGCTGAACTACAGCGAGCTCAGAACCGAACAAGGTCGAACGCTCGTCACAGTAATGTAGGAAACGAAATGCAAAATGCAATTAGGAATTGGTAAAATATAATTAGGATAAACAAGACTGGTTACGCTTTATCGCTTCGCAGGAGAAATGAACGACCCTCGCTGTTGTTTTCCCTATTTATAAGGCCTTCGCGACCCGCGCTCTTAGCAACTCGCATTCGCACAAACACACTCGCTCTTGTTTAATAACAACAAACCCCGTTTCGCCTATTCGTATCGCAGGGTTTTTAACAAAACAAATCGGCCCGCTCCGGTCATTGACCTCCTACAGCAATGCAAATCAGACACTCTAAACGGAAGAAAAATTTAGTTGGGTCCAAACGGACCCAGCCGAGGCCGTCCGAGTGTTAAACACCCTTTATTGGCAATTAGAATTTTTAGTTATGGCCAATCAGTGTGTAGAGATTTTAACAATGGGCTAAAAGTCCTGAACTGAAAAATCGCCCTTCAGTACGTCCGCGCCATAAAGCGTGGTCTTAACAGGAATAAAAGAGGACAAAAGTAGATGATGAGATAATAAAATTACGACAACAGGAAAATAATCAAAATGTAGTTCGTTGCATATGTACTCATACAGGATTTAAACACGCTTTTAAACACGGTGTCCACGATATTTCAACATTTACTTAACCAAACGGCTTAAAATTTTATGCGTACCTTCAGTACGTGTATCACTTTAGTCCTAACTAGAATGAATTCAATACCTCTCTTTTTCTATTTCTTTAAGAACCCGGAAGTTAAGAAAACCTGAAAAAAATTGATAATCATACTTCAAAGCGTCGCCATTTTTTAAATCATCCAGCTTTTTCTTTTATTCCAGTTTTTGCCACAGCCAAACACATCCTAATTAAGAATCTTTCCGGGTTTCTTATTTTAGATAGGCAGAACGGCCGGAATCACGACAGCATGAAACTAGCTTTTTCTACGATTATGTACGAGGGCACGTAGTGCCATCAATTTTCATTTTTTCTCGGCAAAGAAAATTATAAATGTTATTAAAATATGTATAAATATAACCTGAAAATCTGTCTGCAAAAGGTGTTACAGTTACCGCGTAAAAAAATTCCCAAAACAATCTAAAAAAAAAAAGAACGCGTTTCACTCTAGAATATCCCCTCAAGGGCTCGTTCATATAATAAAACTATTAAGACACAGTAACCTATGTAGCAGATAAGAGATTTTTAATTATATCATACCCGTCGACCTGTGCTGATCTTGCGAGGGCTGAAGAGAGTCCAGGTTCTCTTCGACTATAAGTTATATCGATCATGGCGGGGTAACGGAACAAATGAAAATTGGAAACAGGGCGAACAAGCGAAGATTCTAATTTTAAGAAACTCACAATCAGTTGTGAATCTAGCAAGGCGACATGTTAAGGATACTTGAGTTTAGACCAGGCTTACGATACAGACGTGACTCTGCTATTTTTGAGATTAGGGTTTGAATACGCGTCGGCTGGTTATTCCTTATTGCCAGGAGGGCTCCAAACCTCTCATAAAGGCGGAGAATTTGGAGTTTCTTCGTGCACCTCAATAGCAATTGACGTATCATAAAACCGCGCGAGTTGAGGCCCAGTTACCCTGGGTTCTTCCCATAAGCCCAGGTGACGCGTACCTCACCCAGAACACCCCTTTTACCTAAGGGTGAGCGGTTGGCGCCGGGCGTCGACCAAGGCCCTAACTTGATCGGGAGTCTTGGCCTCCCACCCAAATCTCACCCCCGTCAAGGGACCCAAATGGACGGACAAAAACCGTATAAAGGGACTGGGGTGATAGACAAAGAGACTTTGTTGCAAGAACACATTAGTGAAACATAGAATTCTGAACTCTGGTACGAACGATTACACGAACTTTGAACCTCAGGACATTGGACTCGCACACATTTAACATTTGAGAACTCAGTTACATTGCATTACTGTTACATAACAAACTGTGTTGCAAATAAAGCGTTATTTGCTATATAATCAGGCTTCGTGAACATTGTGGGAGCCAACACATGTGCCTTTCGTTGTTCCTCGTGCGTTACTCTAATATTGTACCACACTAGTCTTTTCCTTTGTTGTAAAAACAACTTGCAAAAAAGCGCTATTTATCAGTTTAAACGCGTACGGTGTTATCGATCCTCCTTTCACATGGCCAGAAACCGACGATGGTTATTATAAGTTCACCTGGCAAAGGAAACCTAATGTCACGATGAAATGAGTAATCACGATCGTAACTCACCTAGTTACTACGCTTCCGATTGAATTTCTTCGGATGATGATTTATCTGTGGAATAATTATTTGTAAAGAATTATTTGCTCGATAGCTTCCGTATGATACAAGCAAAAATCACGACCATTTGATACTTAATCACTTCTTCTTATTCTTTTTTCCTTTTCGGTCAATTTATTCCAACGAATGTGAAGAACGGACATATCAGCTGTGTGAATTAGGATCATTCTTATGATCCTGCATTTATCAGCAATAGAGTATTTCCCGAGCTAGCGTGACATTTTCATTCCGAATTCGTGTAAAATGCAATGCCGCCGCCAGATCTCCACCGCGCTTTATACAGAAGCAGAATATGTGCGGAGACTGAGGAATTTGACGAGGAAAATAAAAATTTCTTTTTCTTTCACTAAATATTTCACAAACACGATCTCATTCGAATTATATTTTACTTTGAATATTACTAGGGGCAATCTGATCGTCGAATCGAACTTAGACACATTTTTTAATGAAAAATAAACAGAACGAGGGAGGAGAAACTCGTTTGTCAGTTTACCTAAGAATAGAAAAATTTCAATTTTCTTTATAGAACGACTCATCTTCATCGCTGATTAAGGCCTTATTTCGCTCTCGAAATATCTTCCGGCAGACAACTATAAATATTCTGTTTAAAACAGAATTATTCTGTATAATTAGCGTATACCGGGTGTCCCAATGTTTTCGGATCAAACTTTGCCTGTATGTTCTATGAGGGTAAATAAGAAAAAAATGTTACATAAAGATAGATCGTTTGAAGCCTTATCATGCCTTATGGCACTGGCAAGAGTTAAAATTCAACGACTTTAGATCGTAAACGCAACTTGTATAAATAGACTATTTCAAAATCCGTTACGAGGTTAAACTGTATTTTCAAACTCAATTAATAACCATTAGAGACATCAAAACGAAATATTAACGAACAGCATTAAGACAGGCCATTTCTTCGCGCAATGTTCAAATTCTTGGCAATTTATAGTTCCCTTATTCACATCGTTAAAGTTCAACACTAGTTTTCCCTTTGGATTTCCGGGGAAATGAGGAAGAAGAGTGAAATAACGAGGGAGAAATTGTGGTGAAAACTTTGGTACACTTGAGTGACAGGTTGGCCTGACTTTTATAGTACGTGCAACACTTTTTCGAAACATCGTCGAGTTGTAAATCTCACATGTAACGGACTTGTGAATTTATCGGATACTTTAGACTCTTCAGTTCAAGTTATGAGACAGAGTTAAGAAAATATATTAACTAACTTCCTTCTACCTTTCACCTTATTGAATTTCAATAGACTGGAAAGAGTTATCAATAAATAACGGCTCACGTAACGAACCCTGACGAAACTTCCCTTAACTTCAGCAAGTTCCTTCCTTTTCGTAAGTTTGCTACATGCTTCCCATGTTTAAAAACGAATGTAGACTTGACTACGCAGGCTTGTCTATGCAAAAACGACTTTAAAGTTGTCTTGGACTCTCCAATTGACTTGGAGACTGTAACTCCAAGAAGAAAATAGTAATTGTAACGTATAGACTGGCAAAAGACACGCGAACAAATGATCTTTCAGACTATACGCGAACTTCATACGTTTTCATCGAGTTTAATTTGTTCGAACGTATTTGAACACCTATCTATCAAAAATCGACACGAGCATTCTGCTCCACCCAATACATTTCAACGGTATCTACTCACTGATACCGATTTTCGTACAATTTCATCCAGATCGCCCTAAGACTGTTCATATTTCTTTCTACCCTTACGCTCTACAAATGTTACGTTTATCTTCTATTTCCCGAGATAATCGCGCACTGCATTTTTACAACATATTTATGAGAAGCATGAAACGAACATGGTACAGTATAACGACGTGACGTTTCATCGCACTGTGAAGGGGGAAGGAAAATGGTCCCGAAGCTCAGAGTTTCCATTTATCTCTAGGATCCATTCCCGAAGGAGCCGTCAACGTCGTCAGGAAGATCTTTCTCGAATTATTACCAGAGACCTAGCTTGGTGGAGGTACTCTCGCAAGGATTGACCGCGTTGGGATTTGGTATCGAGTTCGATCAAATATAAATCGTGAGCCCTAGCTTAGCGATCGTCCTATTTTTCGATACTGAAGTCAATCTTAGTTTACAGTCTGCATATACGTCACGATAGATCGAGGAACCTTCGAATCCGCGGTACATATGTACATACATATTTCAGAAGGTAATGTTCCCTTTGTCGAATCTTCTGTCGAAGCATACTATTTTTAACGAGGACAGGGCACTGTCCTTAAGAATCTGTTTCTTAGTTTTCCGTTGCATCAAGTGGAGGACTGAAAATTTTAGTTGCAATATCAGTGTAACTTTCTTGGATTTTACTGTTCTTAAATTTGTCCTGTTGCAGTATTTGGTTAGTTTTCCCACGCCGAGGTATTAGGTCATAAGTTCGTATCGAATTTTACAATTTAGATCAATATTTCCAATGAACCGTTAAATTTGATTAAAAAAAAAAAAAGTGTCTTCTCGTTCTTTTTTGTTTTTGGTAAGTCTATTATATCATCGCTATAAAATTTCTTTGGATTTTCAAATATTTTTCGCTTTCAGCACGAATTTATGAGATGACTTGATTATAATAGTATCGAATAAAATATTCTGTTCAATAGAGAATGCTAATTTTATCTGACTATTTCCAGCATTAGACCTCTTAATTTTCATCTTCTCTACGATTCGTTAATATCGAACACTATTCGTTAATATCGTTATTGGCTTATCAATCTGGTAAAAATAATCACAATGCACACCTCGCACGATTACATTCTTGTATTTCATTTTTACGTATCGTATTTTTACATTTTAACTTGTTTAACCGAAATTCCCCCAGTAAATTCTGTCCGAGGAAGGACAGAAAAACATATCCTTTTAATCGATATGAATTCAACCACCAACTTATTATTCTCCATTGCATTTAAAAACCGTTTCCCAATTTTCAACGCACCACAAATCATGGAGAAGCTTTAACGTCGAAAAATGTTTACAATTTAGCTTTTCCATAAATAAGCTTAACAGCAAATTTAAATATTCCGTTGAAACTCGTTCTTTTATCGTGTCATCCGTAAACTGTTTGTTTTTATAATCTAACTTATGATTGTTGCAAGTAACGAAATGAAACTGTAAACAAGAGAACGAAATTTTTGAAAGGGCAGAGTCGATTAAATTCTTGAAAGAAGGGAAGGAGCCAGATATTCATTGAATCGAATCGATATGTGCTGCCGAATAGTGTCATAATGTGCGTCACACGTTGTGAACCAACGTTATACTCAGTTATTCCTCGAATTTATGGTTCGAAGTTATTTCAACACGTGAAAGTAAGAAGACCAGCAAAATTCTTAACGAGTCAGATTTTATTAGTTATTAAATTTCGGATACACTTGTTCAATTGAAAACCTAAGCGTGCGTCAAATTTTTCAAAAACATCATGACTTTGTATTAGTAAGTTGTAGCTAGCTTTCAAAACAGTCTTCGTTATTGGAAGTTTGCTACTCTTTATGTTTACCTTTATTACGTCTTTTAATTACCTTTAAAGCTTCAAACGACCTATGTTTATATAACATTTTTTTCTTACTTATGCCCGTAGAACATACTGACAAAGTTTGATCGGAAACAACTGAGACACCCTGTATAGTAATAGAAGCTTTGGCGAGAACTAACGAGAATGGTTGATGTCAGCCCGTCCCTCTGGTGGTGGAGCGTAGGAGTTACCGTCACAGGTATAAAAGGATTACCATTTTAACGAAAATCTGTTAATTTGAAAGCGTAAAAGATGTGTTTGCAAAGAGCACGAAGCATTTTCCGGTAACGAGAAATCTTGACTCAATTCAACACCGAAACAAGCGTTAACGCAAAACCTCTGACGCAGCAAACCTAACCTAACCAAGCCTCTAGCCATTTCTTCTTCTTTTTTAACCAAGGCTCTGACCACTGACGCGACGAATCCCATTACTTTGACAAATCTTGGCAGAAGTATCTCGCTTATCTTGACCCAAGTGCATCGAGTCAAACTTCCTGCTCTCTACTCCGCTCCCAAGACATCACTCACTTCGCTTGCTCGATAGTCGCTTCTAGGTACAATGTTTGCAATTGTTTGTAACTGTTTATCGACACGATTTGTAACTTACTAACCTACTCCTAGCTCAAACAATACCCGCTGGCCTAAAAAGGGATAATTTAAGCGATACGCTTACCAATTTGAACTCGTCTAAGTTCGACCAAGCCAGTAAACTCGAAAAATATGCTTTAAGCATACTTCAGATTTAATCTACTCGCAGTCTCAAAATTCGATACTAATTAAACATCTTCACTCGATAGATTCCTTCCTTATGACTGAGTGAGGTGTGAACGAAGAGTGTTTGGGCCGAGCGACAGTTCTTCTGAATGAAAATGCAAGAGAGAATGCGTGTACAAGTTTGTGATCGAGCGTGACCGTGTGTGAGTGAGTATGAAAGACAAGAGAGAAGCGAGAAAAGGGGATTGTAAGGCATTTCTGCTTCGAGCCTTCGCTGGGAGCACACCGATCTCCCGTATTAATGCAATCTAATGTCAATTATACTGTTTTAGAGCGTAAGGAGGAATTACTCCAGGTGGCTCCCCGGGACTTTTCAGGAGGAATAAACCAACAAAAAAAAAAGAGAGAAAAGGGGATTGTAAGAGCGAACGTCAAAGACGAAGGGTGTTCAGAAATGAAACCGTATTCTTATCAAACAACAAAGACCGCTTAACACATTGACTGCCAAGCCTATTTTGAAGAAATCTGTTCTAAACGCCATTTTTTTTTTCAATTTACTGTATAAAATTAAACAAACACATATTAATTTTTATATTATGACTTTAATTTTAATTGTTTTTTACTGTCTCTCTTATTGTCTTGTTTACTTTCATTTTTTTATATTTTGACAGTCTTGTAAAAAATAATAAATAAATCCTTTTTATGACGCCTTTTTGTTAGTAATGAACCTTTAACAGACGCACATCCCACAGAATTCCTATGCGTTTACAACGTTTTAACACTAACCGTACCGACACTTATCTGGGCAAATGACCGGTTACGAAATAATCATATTTGTTCCGAAGGGAATCAGGTGATTGTCATGTGGGATGCGTAGGTGAATTAACGACACGTGGATGCGGTGTATCTTTTATTACGTTCGATGCGTGGTAGTCGCACGCTCGGTACAATGGGTCGTCGTCGACTGCCTCGTGCCGGGAAGACTGCCCTCGGAATCGGTCTTCGGATCGTCCTCTGTTTCCGAGGGCCGTCGACCCGTTAGGCCGCCGAGTTCCGTTGGCGACGGTTGCCACGTCGGCAACGTTTGGTGATACAATGTTGTGGCGGTCCGGCGGTGTGCACGTGCACGGGCCGCCACACTTTTCTCCTTTTCATTACGGTCCCGCACGCGTTTGTGCCATTATTATGTAAAAACTTAAATAAAGCGGGACTCGCATACCAGTTATCTACATAAAGGGTATCGGTCATTTGACCGGGCCATGGTACGGTTAGTGTTAACACGTGGTGGGCACCGAAAAGTTATACTGTAAAAACGAGATAACTCGTGGTGGACGTCTACCAGCAAACTGCCAATCCCGAGATAACTCAACGTGTTAAATAATATCCCAACACAATTTCAATATAAATCGTGTAATTATCAGTTCGATTTTAATCATCCAAGAAGTGTCGTAGCTCTGATTTAGTTGTTAGCAACAACTTGTTACATAGTATTTTCGTATCGTTTTTCCTAATTGCTGCCAGATACTTTCAACCGACTTTGAAGCAGAGCTCCGAGAAGGTGTTTTCAAAGCATGTGCTGCGTCATATAAAATCCATTACCGGATTATATGCTGCATATGCTCGAGCGTTATCTTTCTAAAAATAGGAATGAAGTATTAAATTCAATTTTCCAGCACTTTATTTCACGAATTTTCTATTAAAATATTAGAACAAGTGTCTGTGTATAGTTTTCAATTACCAATCAATTTTCCAAGCCATACTTCATAAACCGGCATATTTTACCGAAGGATGCAAATTCAAATTCATTTCACCGTTGTGCTTTTCCCGTAGCAATATCGGCTATCTGATTTGAATATGTTCAATTCGCTATTATCGGAGAACAGATCCGAAAATTTAGTAAATTTATCGGAATTTTTGCTCCGCGGTGAGACTTTTTTTTTATTTCTTTGAGCGATGCCTGTAAAGTATCCAGCAATCCCAAGTACCTCGTTTATTATCACTGCTACACAGTTTCTATTCCCAGTTGCACGCACAGTGTGATAATAAAGTTCTAGCAATTAATTTTTCGCTCTGTTAATTAATTTCTATTTCATCGCAGTAAATTCTCCATAACAATAATAATTTTATAAACAGTCAACTGCCACTGTCGAAATATTTACGCAATTTTCACCTACGATTTTTCGTTCGCTAAAATTACTCGTATAAATTCAATCTAGCTGTTTTCACTTTTCTTCGTATTCACGGTCTACCTTCCGTATTCCCATGCCGAAAAACAATATTTCTATAAAAAAGTATAAGTCAATAAAGCTCTCCGCATGTGCCGATACATTTGTTCCAGTTATTTTGTAGTCCACTATTGTAGTACAGACAAATGACATTGTAAATACAAATTTATATATAAAAAAAATGTGCACAGGAGTAATTTATCTTTATTCACAAATATTTTTGCACTGGTTCACATACTGCGCTAATACTCTTATCTAGTACTGTATACTTATTCAACAAATATTCGATATTTTTCGATACGACAGAAAATTGAAAAGTTTTCACAACGGTAGTGGAAAATATTTTATTTAAAAAAACAATTTTTATTAATTTAATAGCACAGTCTTATAAAGCATAAAAAGCCATTAAATTTTGATTATAAACTTTTTTTATATCTACTATAGTTTTAAAGATATACAGGGAAATAGGGTAACACTTATTTTCATTCAAGGGTTGTTTTCACCCCGAAGAACCGAAATTGGGCCAAAAAAAAAATTGCCAGATACAGTAAATTCTCCACAAGTGTCAGTCAGTTTGGATTCTACAAGTGTCAGTATAGATGGTCCTACGCCTAGGTCTGCGTCATTGATGCGCCTATGTTATCTCGCTCGCTGTCAGTCAAGCGTGTAACGCTACATCACTCGGTTTCTGTTACCAGATTTCACGGCTCGACAATTCATAATAGAAAAATATTATTTCTTTAATTTTACCTTTTTTCATCTGAAATTTTTTTTATTAAATCGCTTGGTTGCCTCGACTGACGTTTCATGCTTATCTTTTATTCGCTGTCCTTGTCTACGTTCGGCAAACTACAAAGGCGGGCGCGAGGCTCGAAAACGTAGTCCCTGACTCTACAAGTGTCAGGTTTAGCTTCCTTGTGGACTGACACTTGTGGAGAATTTACTGTACTTCTCTTGAGGTCCCCTACAAACCCGCAAAGTTTCAAAAAAATCGGAATCTTCGGGTCACCGAAGTTCCCTTGTTAGTAAACTGCAATTTTACTTATCTTTGTTAAGGCGCATCCTGTAGCCGGATTTATGGCAGCGAGTCAAATCGTTTATTGCGTTGCCTGCGACACTTAGTCCCTAGAACCAGACCCTGCCGTAAATCCTGGAGTCTCCGAACGGAAAATAGAAAAGTGGCCCACGACTTTTGCCAACGTTGATGGGCCACTTGACTTTAACAAAGCCTAGAAAAGCGGAGATTCCACAGGATTCCCACGCATCCGTCCACCGAACACCTTCTCCGGCCGTTGTTTACCCCACCCTAAGATAACGCGCCAAGGGCGAAATGGAGGGAGGTTGCGATGCACCGGAGTAAACTGACTGGTGATTTTCGAAAAGGAAAAATCACCAATCAGGGTGTTTTGAGAAAGGTGGGAGTAGTCTCCGTCGAGGGAAACCGCGGAGACTCCGGCAGAAAGACTTCGCACCTCGCAGAACAGACTCTAGACCTCGAATTAGTTTAGAACATAGAACACAAAATAAAACTTAGTGTTTCAAGACAGAAACTGGTCCTTCGTAGCCTTAGACCACTAGTCGGCACACACGTGCAAAAACCGGCAACGCTTGAACGATCGAAAGATCAACCGTAAGTCCTAACAATCTTTGTTTACTATTTGGCATCAGATTTGCCTGGTTACTGTCACACTTTTCTGGCAAGCGCCTTTTTCACGCCTCTCTTATGCTAACACCACGAATGTGCGATTCGATAAATTGTACAACTTCATAATCTTTTGTAGATATTAGTTTCTACTTCAGACCTATATTTAACTGTAATATCATTTTCCATCGTTCCATTCTTCTTCAGTCACATTCAGCCCATGTATTCACCCGCAAAATGGAAACTTGCACATTCATGATTCTGGCAGAAGGGGAACTGTATCTTTTATTTTGATATCACGTGCAGAATGTTTACCTTTACGTTGCTTCGTGTTCCGAAGTGTAAAGCGTTCGAGCTTTGTCAGGTTTGCACATATTGTACCGAATAAATAATTCAAGGACCACTTAATCGTAAGTTTGGAGACGGTTGAACTTTGTTCCGAGAAACACGTAACTAACTGCTAAGATTGTAAATAAATTTCACCGGTGTAGTCAGTATCTAAACATTGGCTTTAACAGAATAAATTGTGCCGCCCATTACTTTCACGATATTCTAATTGGAACAAAGTATACACAAAGTTTATTAAAATTCCAATGATTAATCGACGTTTCGAATGAGCTCTTAACACGCCTTTTGTTAGATTTTCTGCGGTGATACTTGCACGAACAAGTGGACGAAAGTTGTGCAAGGATATTAAAATTTCTAATTTAACCTGAGGAACTTCAGTTTTATAATACAGGGCATTATACGCAACTGGGTGGGAAAATAGGAAGAAAAAGTGTTACGAAGCTGAACTAAATGGTATTAGACGCTGCTTGTTTTTGGATTAATTTAATACACTTTTTCGCGTCGGTGCATCTAAAAGGTACAGCTACACCTTTTCCTTATCTCTGTCAATAAATTATTGTGTAATAACTGTTTGATCTACAAGATCAATGATTCCATAACTTTCCATTTTATTTTCAAGTATTAATGTAATAATGTCCACTTTTTCAAAAAATAAACGTATTACAAATACTCTTCAAGTTCTCCTGAAATAGCTAAATTAATTACGAGAAACAAAATAAGTGCACGTTCGAATAATCTTCTAACATCAAAATGAAACGTTATTTTATTCAACTCTTATTATACAACAATGAATTACAAGTAGAAAATAGAGGAAATGGTGCAGTTCAATACCAAGAAAAGATTCAGATCTTTGTAACCTAACCTAACCTAAAAATTGATCAGTACATTAAACATAAAGTTTAGAGATATTACAACGTTCAGATATTAAAATTAGCACCTAAATATATTCCATTCAGTGATGGAACAATTTTCTTCGTTTCCAGAGTGAATCATTTATTATTAAATTAATTATTTGTTCATTATCCGCACAAAGGCGTAAAATTTCAGACGGTTTTACAATATGTGACACCAAGATTAAAATAATCCATTGTGATACGATAGGGTTTAATAACTTTTGCTGGAAAAGCAACGGTAAAAGAAACACGAACGAAAATCAGCAGAAAATATTCATATTCGATAAATTATAGAGCTTCACAGTTGAATGTAAAGTGTAATCAGATAATTCTGAGGATCAAAAGTTTGGACATTTTCACTTTGTACAAAAAGTTTACCGGGTGGAAAGATCTATCAAAATGTAAAAAGATTTGTTTTCATACTTATGTTTTTACGTTTCTATATCCATTATTATGGTTGTTTTGTGATTATAAAACGCAATAGTTAAGCAACATATACTTCAAACAAAAGTTACCACTTCTGGTCGATTTTGACAAGTGTTAATTAATTGCTTGCTCCCGCAATTGTAAACAGAGTAAGATGTAATCCTTCTTTTGTTTTATTCGAGAGACCTTCCCCGTTAGTCATAGATCCATCATCCGCATTATTCATTGTCCCACCTTCCTCTCTTCTTCACTTCACTTGTACCGCATTTCATTATTTGTTACTATATTTTTCATCTCAGTAATTGCTGTACAAACATTTTTTGGAAAAAAAATAAAAATAGTGCATGAACGGCTAGAGAGGCCTAAAAACAGATGTTTTTTGAGAATTTTTTCTCAAGAAAGTATAACCAATATTGTATTCGTAACTTTTTCATTAATTTAATCTTATCTTTAGCTAGATAAGGAAATTTTAGGAAGACATTCTTGACATATTAAACACTGAAACTATGTAAACAAAGAAAATGATTTCTTTGACATACCTACAGTAAAAGTTCTATAAGAGTTCCAAAGCCGGGACCGCTGTGTAACAGCTACGAAAAAGGTGGTAGGTTTCTCAAACTCTTTGTATTTTACCGACACCGACGGACGCAGAAAGAGACAGCAGACAAAGAAGAGAGAGGTATTGAAAGTCGAGCCAGTCCTAAAATATCAAACACCTACATATCGGTCGAGACAACACTAATACAAAAGAAAAACTTTTTTATTTTTTGTGTTTTGCTGATAAAAATTTTACTAACATATCCATGATATTTTTCTGATTAAAATAAGACCAAACACGGTATAATTCGGTTTACATTTAGTTACTTAATAAGAAATTCCACACACATAATTACGCCCTCCCTATAAATAGTTAATACATATTTACATACATCCACACTTTATTATGTCTTTACTGTATCTATTAAATATAAGACACCTAAAAAAGATTACATATAAGGATTTATAAAACACGCAACCCGACGTTGTATTGCTTTAAAAATAAGAATATTGTTCGCGAAGGGTCTGGTCACGGAGTGGGGAAGACGATGGTCTTCTGGTAAGAGGACTGTGAAGGACAACAAAGTGATACCCCAGAACCTTCAACACATACGAACCTTTTATTAGTAAAATTTTTAACATATTAGTAAATTATAATTGTTCGCAAACTGCTTGCGAACTGCTTGTGAAGAGTCCTGAGTAGTGTAAACGTTAGTATAACAACTCCTATGTGTATTCTTATGTGTCGTTTAAACTCGTCATAGGTCAAATTTCGTTTCCTCCTATCCGATAATTGATAAAAGGAAATACCGCTCACGAACAGTTATCGTGTAGAAGAGTGTCCCATTCGAGAATAACCGGATAGGTTCAGTTCTAGTTTTGGATAACGGTTACCTTTTTGCACAGCTATGAGAAATGGTGTTACATTCTGTAGATGTAAACAGTGAAATGAACGTAGCAGGCAAAGGAAGATTCACAAGCCCAATCGACACAACCAAGTTTTGTAACAATATCGTGTTTGGTATCATTTTAATCAGGAAAATCTCACCAATATTTTGATGAAATTTTTATTAACGAAAAATTGAAAATAACTAACTTTTGTAGTTTTGTTAGTATTGTCTCACGGACATGCCGACGCCGAAATAAAGAGATGCCGCGGCCGTGTCACATTACTCGCTTGCCTGGATCAAGGGTGGTCCCCCCCCTTGTAGTGGGGATAGACCATGAACAGTTATGGCGTAGATCCGAAAGAACTCTTATAGAACTTTTACTGTATTTAGGTGTATATCTTCCCTTAAAGTGTAATAAAGCATACTTTGGGTTACAGATATAATCCTGATTGAATGTTCAAAGAATTTTCACTATAGCACGATTTTTAGTACGGTTTCGTTAAAAATTTAGCGAAATTTTGTACTTCTATCAAATAATCATTATTTATTGCAATTATGTTCCGGTGAAAATTGTACATTTGATTATTTAACATAACTTGTGAATAATGTATGCCTTTAATTAAAATTTGCTGTCGGAAAATATGAACTGCCAGTACGTTTCACGATGCTAAGATATATTACGTTTTCATGCAATTTTACCCTGCGGCTTTGAATTAGATTGCCCACGTGAGTAAAACTGCTCGTAATGTTAAGAGAATATAAAGTAGAAATACTGTCGGCGAACATAATCTATTTCGTAGGTACCAGGGACTTGAAGAATAGAAGCAGAAGTTAAAAATCGTTAAATTGTTCGTACAGACAGGGACACGCTAACTTTGCCAGGAATTTCCTTTGCATTGTAACTTCAATTTAGAGCCATCTGTAAAATTTACCATCGAATCGCTTTATCTCTGTTCAGTTTTTGTCGCAATTTCTTCATCAGACGAACTTTCTTCTTTCAATATACTAATTTTGAAATTTACTCCAGTGTTATTTATTTTCCAGTACTAATTGCTGTAGAACTTCCATTATCCGTTAAAATACGAGAACCTATAAACACATGATTGTACACCAAAAAATTGCAACACCTTAAAAACGAAATCGCACAAATCTGAAATTTGCATATATTTTTCGTGATGCGATTAAAATCCGGTCTTATTTATTAAAAGAGGCCATCTTTTCCTCAGAGTAGCCTGAAAAACGTACGTGATTTCCAGATTTATCCAACCTCAATGTCAGTGTTGCAATTTTTTCGCGAGCAGTGTATAATTATATTTGCTTTCAAGAAGAAAGTAAGTTACATTTTTTAAAATTTTATTGGGCCTCGATCTTTACGTCGTGAATTTTACATAAATGTAATACTTGAGTGACGTCTGCTTTCCCTTCTACCTTGACGATACAATTTTACAACGCAGTATCACCTTTGATAGTGATTAATTGTGTTGCTCCATCGGTAACACTTTTTTTCCCCCTCACTTTCACAATCGTTACTCGTTGCATAGAATCGTATCGCACAGTGGAAGGACTCGTTAAAACATGCAACATTTTGTTCCACGATTTCTTTTCATTTTCACCTCTCACAGAACTATAGCTCGACCCAGTTACTAGAACCACCCGGTATATTCCGCGATAGCGATACTTCACACTTTCAATCACAGCCTGATTTATCGGTTGGATGAAGAAGGTTGTGTTTGCTGGCAGATACTGGCACGATATATTGCCATCATCGTTTTTTGAATCGCATATGGGATGAGGTAAACGTATTATCCATCGGTAATACTGCTTGCTACGGTAAACATTTTGCGATGCTAAATATGATCGGACGCGATATATCTTAGTTCGTTCATGTGGTATTTTGCGAAAAATATTTAACTAGCCAAGTATTCGAATCGATTGTTTCCCTGTGAGGATAAAGCTACGTGCTTGAAACTGTTGTCAGGTAATTCTGATTCACTCAAGTCGTTGAATATTGTATTATACAATTGATACCGCCTAATTGGCAAAGCGATCCGGAAAAATTCTATCGAAAACATTCCAAGCCAGATTGCATCCTGGCAATTAATTTACCCTTCTGATAGAAATTAATTAAACTTGCTAACCTGATTACCAGTTCAAATTCTGATTCTGACTGTCTTAATTGTCCCGAATGTTCTAAATGCTTTGCCCCTTTTCCTACTCTCTTCTGCTCCCTCTCCTCCACCGCTCCTTTTCCTGTATCGCTAAGCTTTCTTTCCCGAGAGAAACTCACTCCAAGGAGCCCATGGAAGGTTTCAGGGTGTAAGTGAGAGCGCAAAAGCTCCAATAAGAAAATTGGGGCGGTTCCCTCGGACGTTGCACAAAGTTCTCTTTGTTCAAGGAAACTAAGCCATAAATTCTCAACTCTTATTCTGTTTTCCAGCTATGCGTATGCACTTTCAGCGTGTCTATTGTCATTGAGGGGATTATCGCTGGAAAATTTTCGTGAGAAAGTCAACTGGCGAATTCCAACCACAAGGCTGGCCCTCCGCAAGAAACACAGAAACCACGAAAGTGAAACGGTTCACACTCTCAACACTGACGGTACTTTGGTTCGTCTGCAGCGCAAGCTCGACTATGCGGTCTAAACATTGGCTTTCCAACGAACACGCAAATGTAGTTTATGACTATCGTGAACAGATACCATTATAATGATACAATTATCTCGCATTTGTAACTTGAAGCCATACGTTCACTGACTGGGGAGTCTTTCTCGAGGTAATGCTCTTAGAATTATCAATATACAAGGTGGAGCAAAAACTTTGTCCACCTGGAATATTTCCGTTATTTAATTATAATATGGAGAAATGTTACGTAGAAAATTTGAACGATACAGAGGGGGGCATAATGTGATGTGAACACTTTTCACGTGAGTGAAGGCGTAGAGAAGATTTCAGTATTTCTCTTTTCATTGTGTGATAATGTTGTTCAGCATGCTAACTATAATACTTTCCCGTACAAAGCAACAAATTAAAACGTAGTGTGATGTATAAAATTAATATCAATAACTGTACATAAACAGATTTTAGAAACTATTATTTATAAGTGTGGTATATTAAAAATTTATAAATTCTTCACTCTTCTCTCACACATTCTTGCATAAACATAAACCGTAGATCGTGATAAGAAATACCTGATTAGAAATTTGTCACTTCAACTTTTCAATTGAAATTAGGATCACTATGAAAACGATATTTGCCAATTATCCAAAATATTTCAACGTTTTGTAACATTCCGGATAATTACATCGACAGTTTGTAAATTGTTCCTTGTGCAGTGAACATTCTCACTACAATGAGGAAAGATCGGAGTTTCGTGTTCAATTATAATGATAAAGCAGTGTCATACAAGAAGCAGGGAAAGTTTCATTCTCGAGTAACCTGAAATTATAATTAAACTTTAAAGCATTGGGTGAAAAAGCGAGAGAAAAAAAAAAGAGGAAAACACTGCCTACGGAGTGGCTCGCATAAAGTGTGATAAGTTATTTTCTTAGGAGCCAGTAGAAATAGCGCAAAATTTTCGAGGTAAAATAGAGACTGCTTCACGATATCGGAAATATCGGTGCAGTGCTCTTACGGGGATGTTTGCGAAACACCGTAGAATCTTTTGCAAACACAGATGGCTCTTTCGAAAACGTATAATGTTTATTTAAAACATTTTTCTACATCTTGTGGAAGAGATATCGCGAGAACGTGATTACGTTGACGATTACCTTTCTACCAGCAAAACGAATCCTGATTTCATCGTGTTAACTGTCTTGCACATAACACACTCACGTATTTATGCACGACAACAGGTAAAAAAAGCAATTTCAGAGATTACCGTTGCAGAGCTTTAATTTAGTTTCTGTAAATCGGATTTTTCATTCTTGAAATGGGTATATTCGCTCGCGCGGTATTTAATTTACAAGAGAAAGATACTTGACAACATTTCCTTTTTCGCACATTACATGCAACATTTAATTCTGCATTTATGCCGGTATTGTTGCATTATATCCTGAAATTGAAGTATCAATTAAAATTCGTTCACAAATTACGTTTATAATTAATGTGCTTTTATATTAAATTGATCGATTGCTAATGAATCCAAGTTAATAAAATAATCGGTAACCTAGATAGCCCTACTGAGTCCACTAAGACAATCCAGAACGAAACGCGTCTTCCTTCTCCTCTCTCCATAACCAACCTCCGTACAATTTATGACGAAGCTTTGCAGCAGTGACACTTGACTGAACATGACGAGTAAGTATTGCAATAATTTGACACAACTCGTAACGTTAAGAGGATTGTTACGCGCCACTCTAATGATTACAAAGCGACTCTCGCAACACTAATGCAGGGTCGAAACTGGTGTTCACTAGCAGTTCACGAATAGATCGCGGTCCATGATAGCCGGCAGTGTTCGCGTTTTCTTAAGCAGTGAACTCATTAGCGATCTTCAGCGGTACGAGAACAGTTCTGGCCAGCGTAGACTGGGCATAAGGTTTAGATCGCGGTGTAGCTGACTGGTAAAAAAAATTATTTCAGGTTTGCCGAACTTGAATTGATTCCGAGCCGCGAGCTGGTTAGACAGCTGCCTCTCCGCGTGATATCGTGATTTGTTTCACTTGCTTTGTTCTCTCAGTCAGCTGAATAGTCGGCTACACAACGACCTAAACCTGCTCGCTATGTTTTTACGCTTAGACAACTCTGAAACGGACCGAGAAGACCAAGTAACACTAACTTGATTAGGCCACGCTAACCTAACGCGTTCTTTCCTCGTCAGCAAATCGAACTCGATGATCTGCGAAGTGTGCAATATCTCTGTTGCATGTACGAGAGTTGTGGGGTTTGGTATGAAAGAGTGAATGCGGAGAGAGTTGGTGTGAATGGCCTGGAAAGGAAGAACGAATGAAAGACGATCGTGCGTGGCGCATTTGTTTATGTTTAGACAACATGGGTTGTGAGTGTGTGTATTTGGATGCGTGCGTTGGAGAAAAAGAAGAGTGTGAGGTGTGTGTGTGTGGGGGAAAAAACGAGAAGCATCGAACCGGAAGGGAGCGAATCGGAGGAGCGGTGAAAAATAAAAGAAAAATTACAAGTGAACAGCACCGGCAACGCGTGGGACTACTTTTATTCTAATAAACACAAAAGTAATTAACCAAATCCCACAAAATTGGGGGTATCTTAAGGCCAGTGGCCCGGATATTGTGCTGAAGAAACACAATACAATATTTGTTGCTTCCAAGATACCGCAATTCTATTCGAATTTTGCGGGGTCGTAAATCCCGCTTACGCTCGATCCACTTGGACACTTGAGGCGCGGATTATCGGATCGTTTACCGATAATCTCTTTGAAGTAATGTTTTTGTCTTATGGTAGGACCGTGATTTGAATGTTTCTATTTTGACGTGATATGTTTCGCGTTTACTCATACTGAACTCTTCACCTTCCAACTCACCTGTCCATCTTCCCTAAACCCTTAAATAGCCCTGCAACAGCGATCCTTAAGTGTTTTAATTCAGTGTTACCCCAATATCTGCTCTGAGTTTCGAGGAATTGGAGCAAACCGGGCATCAAAGTTAGCAGAAGTCTCCCTATTCGCGTTACTGTCATACAAGAAATCTCGTGTGCTATGGCGTGTTGTTACATAGACATTATGTGAGTTCTCATTGATCGTTGCTTGTGTGGCGTGTTTTGCGATTGGTCGACCAAAGATGTGATTTTTTGGGGAACCGAATTTGTCGTAAACGAAAAGTTTATGGCTCCAAGTGTTTTGGGTCTAGTGAAGAGTGTTCGATTATGGCGCCGGTGCGTCCACGGGGGGTATATGGTGTCTGTCGATCGTCGGCACCTCGGTCTGGCGGCCAAGTGTGACTAACTCCTTTATTGCGATAATCCGTCCAATCGAGACTTCGTTGCGTCCTAACGAGGTGGCAACAGTATTGCAGTATTGGAAATTCTCGGCTCCACCTGAGAAGCCGTAAGAGACAAAGGACAATAAACAGCAGAGCCCGAGACGCGAACTAGACCCTTCGCGAGTAAGGAGGAGAAACAAACTTCGTCCACGTGTTCAGCAGCTCATTGTAAAAAAAATATATCATACCCTGTAGGTCTCATTCGTTTTGTTAAGCATACAGTGAAACAATAATTCCAACGCATTTACTTTAACCCTTGCACAGGCAACCGAGTACCCATTTCTATATTTTCCTTTAACAATTTCTTATGTTCTAGTGAAAGTATCGTAAAATCGCCCCGGATCCCCACTTTTTGGGCATTTTTACATCAATATACGTATGCAAACAATTTTAAATATCAAAGCTTGAAGCAACCGTGAATATTTTGGTTGCCTACGTAAGGATTAATGTACCGTGCGGAGCTCAGGAGTTTGCCCCAGGGGCGGCATAAGGGCAAGAGCGCCGTTTCGCTTGCATCTCTCGAATCTTCCTCTACGCGGTGCTATACGGTTCCATTTGTCGATGTTATCGCGTTCGTCCAATAATGACAATACATGCGCCCTATTTCTACCACTGTGTT
Organism: Habropoda laboriosa; assembly: GCF_001263275.1. Taxonomy (NCBI): domain Eukaryota; kingdom Metazoa; phylum Arthropoda; class Insecta; order Hymenoptera; family Apidae; genus Habropoda; species Habropoda laboriosa. The sequence goes on from NW_017100150.1 coordinate 772,026, forward strand.
GGAGAAGGTGGGCTTATGGGGATGACCCAATCAGACCCGCATTTTTTCGGGGCAAACTCTTGAGCTCTGCACAGTACAGCGCAGAGCTGAAAAAAATCCGATAAACAATGCTTATCTCGGCAACGGAAGGAACGAGACCTTAATGTATATGACATTTTCTGTTCAGGGTAACCCGCTGAACACGAGGGCGAAGTTTGTTAAACTCCTCACCCAGCACCCTGTATAAGATTATACAGTAAAATGAGTCTAAGTAGTTAGCAAACTTGTAAGCATAAAACTGGCAAAATTGAAGAAAAGTGTATTTGAAAAGGTGTTCAAAAGACGATAAAGAAGGCAAATCAGAAGGAATGGTATTACAATAAAAAAGGAGGGATTCTGTAAATGTTGGATCGATAAATAGTCACATAATTTGCTAACAGTGTCATTAGCGAAAAGTAAATCTTGAAAATGATTATAAGTCTACTAAACCATGCAACTGATTGATTTCTGAAGTCTATCGGCTTCATATGTAAATTCTGTTCAAATAAACCAGTTCACCAGGAACGCATACAATCAGCTATAGAACCACGGCTGCGTCAACATATCGTCTAATGAGTTGACGAGCAAGGCAACACTCAATGGCATATTGCGATATCAATTTCACCCAAAAATGAACATATTCGAGAAGAATCTTTAACAGTGACAAAGATATTTTTTCACCTGTTTAAAAACAAAGTATCTCAAAACAACTGAGATAAGGTAAATAATATTTCAGAAAACGAGAAACGTTACTGGAAAATATTATTATAGTGCAAGCGATGTAAAAAAGATTGCATAAAATCGTACAAAAAAGGGAAAAAATTGAAAAGCCAGGCCGCGAACTCGGGTTCAATGGATTTATACAGGCAAACATTTAAACCGTTGAGCTATGTAGTTCCTGCAATGTGTAAGTGTTTTATATTTCTTAATTGAAACCAATGTAATTGGCTTTTATTGTTAATATTTCGTTAACAATTGTCCGTTTGCCCTGAAAAGGGGGTGCAGGCGTACTTAGCTTGGGGAACTCTAAAAGCTGACAAAGTTTCGTTAGTAATTGAGCAGAACACTTGGGTACTTCTCCTGGTAAGTTGTTCACCGAATGTCGGTCGTTTGCGCTTACAAGGACAGGTCACAGCTGTGAGACACAGCGAGTTTAACGAAACTTTTTCTGGTAGATCTGGAGTGAAAACGAGCAGATTTATATTCGACGTTTTTATTCGGTGCATCTTATTTACACCGATATTTTCTTCAAATTTTTTACATTAATTTCACATCGGCCGTATTGTTATTCCAAGGTCACATGTTCGAATCTCGCTCCGAAGCTGTGCTTTTAACTATTTTTCTCCTTTGAACAATATTTTGGCTAGCAGAAATCGCAGATCATCTGTATTACAATACCTTTACAATGTTGCAATGTTGGTGGAAGAGCTGTAGTTAGGTCGAAAATCACGACACTAAGCAAAAGCATCGACTGATATAGCCACGCACAGGGCCGTACACGTCTTGAAGAAACCCCCCCAAATATCAAGTCACAAACGCCGAGCGAAAGACGTGAAAAATGGCAGCTGTGATTGGATCAGTATAAACCCGCATCTACCCTTTTTTCTGTATTTATCCACTTTTTTATAAATATTTTTCTAATGGTAGAATCGATGACTTCGTACGACACTGAACGAGGCTCGAGCACTCCTTAACCCTTGAACTGGGGATGATGACTTAACTCATCATCGCAAAATGCTTTTCCAGAGCGCAAGACGAGTTAACTCGTCGTGGAACATCGAAAATGACACACGTAAATTTAAACCTGATGCATCGTCACTGTTCGATTGTCCTTGTCCGGTCGCGCAGCCCACCGGCCAGTAATGAGCCATAAACTAATAAACAGTCCTTTCCCGCCGTCTTCCTAGCCCCTAACAAATTCCTTCCCTACCATAAAACAGTTCACGTCGCATCCTGGTCATGTTTCCTATCCCTTTCCCCTTTCCGGGTTTTTCCCATATTATTTAAACTTTTGCCCACCACCTTCACCCTCACGTTCTCCTTCCACTAGTTTCCTAATATCCAATCACATCTCCGCATTTTTCGAGACCTTCTTTTCCACCACCTTCAACGTCCAACCAATCAGAACATACACCGACCCAATATATACCCACGCACCACCACAAAATAGGAGTTCAAAATAGACCCTTCAGGAGAACAAGTAAAAACCAAAAGACACATCAAAAGTATCATTCCTTACCTCCGGAAACGTTCGTAAGGAAAAAACACTGTACGATCCGCGGTGTCGAAAACATCGGAGTGAAGAGTTACGACCTTCATTAACGCGCCGGATTTAATAAAATAGATCGCGTTGCATCGCGAACTCGTGCAAAAACAGTCACAAAGCACAGAAGATGTTTTTGGTATTTGAACTCCTCCCAGGTTAAAAGGTTAGAAATCCAAACTGATGATGTGATTTCATATTGTTCTTTTAACGCTTGTCTAAATTTTACGACCTCAATATGCTTTTCCACCAAGTATACTAATTGTAAGACTCATTCAAGTAGGCCTTGTGCAGACGATCCCTGCCCGAGACGCTTGGGATATAAGAAATTGGAACTTGTATATATGGGAAACGGGAATAGGAGCGAGCACTTGCGGGAAAGAGCCAAGTCAGTGAGACATCTAGTGGCCGCTAACTAAATCACTCAGACGCATGGAAGCGGAGAATCGCAAGTGCCGTCAGATCCAGGCGCTCGGGAACGTCACGCTACAAAGAACATCCTTGGGAAATTTCCATAATCAGATTGAAACCAGTGCTCCTCAAAAAACCCGTAGATGATAATAGTACAAGAAACATCGTCGATAATTAGCTAAATCAGACGTACCCGTGATTCAAAGTAAAATATTCTATTATTGGATCGTTGCATGTGAAATGGCGGCATTCGTACATTAGCAGATTCTGCCTTACTTTTGTGAACTGGAATCATGTCGATTGTCGTACGAAAAAGCGAAACCTACAATTTACTGTTCGAAATATAAAACTGGTTTCGTTGAAGAAGTTAGGTTAAGGTTATATCAGAGTATAAAATGGATTCTAATTAAATCTGAATAATTTTCTTTCGCGAATTTTATGTTAGTTTAAGCATTTATGTAATTTTTTTAATACGAAACACACGTATTCAACCACGAGGCGATAATTAAATATGCATTCCGGGAATTTACTGCCAATATTCCGACTTTTACAATAATACGCTAAATTTACTTGCAACTCGTTCGCAGAACTGTGTTAAATCTGCTGGACATTATTTTAATGAATAAAATTTCATTTTGACTGTGTCATCGAAGTTTAAAGTTTCATTCATGAATCGGCCATTTTACGCGTCCCTGATAGATCCGCAATCACCAATCAGAAACTGCCAATGAAAGTCTATCCACGTAAGTTTTTTGGTCAAAACTTGTCCAGGTCAGAGAAAGAAGATTCTTAACAATCGATTCAATTATTTCAAATATGAAAGAAAACACTGTTCAGTGCTCCAAGTTGCAATTGCATTACAATATCAGCTTGAAATATAATTATTACCGAATTGTACGACGCTTGCATTTAAACAATTAATTTCAATCCTACGTTTGAAGTGATCTACATAAATAAAAGGAAGTGAATAAATTTTTTCTTGAAAAGAACTCGACAGGAGGAAAAAGTCGAGTGAACTTAACTCCTAGACGACCGAAGTCGTGGAAGAAAATCTCTGCGGACAGAGTGAAATAATTTGCTTTAGAAATGAAATGTTACTTGGTAGATTTCAACGTTATGTCTTAGCATTGTATACCGTATGTATTATACAGAGACACGTTCGAACGAATAGCTTGAACAATTCGTACTGCTACGTCGTTGTTAATATAAACAGAGGGAAAAACACAGGGTTCGAGATACAGAGGTGGTCGTCGGGATGTTAAACAGGGTGAGCTGAGCAGCGGGTAAGGTATCAAAGCACTTCTATTGGTAAACATGTGTCAAGTAGCTCATTACAATTTGAGTATTATGAGCCGGTGCTTCATTTCGTTGAAAATACACGAAATTACATCGAACTTGTAACGGAGTGTCGTTGGATGAAGGGTTCTGCAAATTCCAAGAAATTCCAGCTCCTCCCGATTCTCAATCGTAAAAGTCATTACAATTAACTTTAATTCACTTCAACAAATTTGATAAACGGAACGTCCGATGCGAGACAGAACGAGAAACAAATTTGCTTATTTACCGAGTGTTTACATTGGAAAGTTTAAACGAAAGAACGTGGAGAAACTGGGGAGAGAAGAAAATTAAAGTGTATAATATTGTGTAAAGTGTTTATTGTGTACTTATTGTGCACATTTATCATGATTCAATTGGTACACGTACTTTATCTAACTCTTCCAGGACAATTCGTGATCGACGCGAACGAGGAAATCTCCGAATCGATGTAAGAAGTAAATTTGAAAAAATTGAAAATTTGTGAAAATCAAAATTGTCCATTTTTCTAGATACAGCGCTTTGTGGTATAACAGCGACAAGAGAACGCAATCGTTGTTTGTATTAGCGTTAAGAAATTGTCTATCTGCTCCTCAAATAACAGCCGGTGGACTAATTACAATGAACTTGCAAAGTTTCTCAGAGGTAACACGTTCATCGACAATTATTCTTCTAATATCTCGAGAATATTCAGTTAAACGACGTTCTGCTTTCTCTTCTCAGATTGTAAAGACGTCTGTCTCGTACTACATGGTACTGAAATCCGTATAAACGACATAATGCACTTCTAACAGCAAGAATATCGACGAACAAAGCGCACTGGTCAGCGCAAATCAGTGGAGTTGATGTTGCATGCGAGATTATTATGGTTAATTTTCTACAATGGATGTGTAACTCTATCTGGTAATACGAATAAGAAAAGCTCAAGGAAAACACTTTCTCGTTGTCAATTGGATCAACGTTGTCAAAGGACCCATTCTCAAGGCAATTCTATAATTATCTCAATACATACCAAAGGATACGAATGTCCTATTTTTGTTTTTTTTTTTTAATTTTTTAATATTTCGCACCGTTTCATTTTATGGACGTGCAAAAAAAAAAAAGAAATAAGTTCGAATTTCATAAAACTGTATAATATTGTGTAAAGTATTATTTCGGGTTCGAAATAACTTTCTTTCTCTATTATTTTTTCGCATTTTCGTTTGGAGAAATTGCCTCCGAATTTCTTGAATCGTTCTATGTAATGTGCCACATTTCATTCACATTATTGGTAAGCTTTCTACGATTATTTCTCCCGGAAGATATTCATGCCACTGTGCGATAAAATTCCAATATTCAGATTCACAAACAATGTCTGCATCTTTCGATGTCAATACTGCTTGCATTGCTGGAATACTTGAATTACGAACGTACTGCGGAGATTTGCATCGTGTAGCCAACATTGATATTCATATTATCCAGATAGTACGAACAGAAATATTACCTTGCGGAGAAGAGCTATTGGAACAAATGGTTAAACCTTCCAAGATTCGATCGTATTTATAGGGAGTCCATTTATTGTTAAAGAAAGAACAATTGGTTCAAGCTTAATACTTTCTACTGATACTTATAATTTCTAAATGAAAAATTATAAACGTCGTTAAAGAATATACTTTCTCGCAGCCAGTAAACCTCTAACATTTTGAGTTTATCCAAGTTTACTGATTTTTAAGGGCTGTAGACTGGTGAAAAAATTGCTGAAAAAATGATGACTTCAAAGTGTCAGAAAAAGGATAAACAAATTTTTTTTTCTTAACTTTCGTAAGTTCACTGCTTTTGGAAATTTCACGCAGTTTAAGAATATGTTAATCTGTGTTCTCTTGTATCCAAAGAGAATTTTTCGTGGACTGCTACGAAACGCGATGCTGACGCTCGAAATATGTGTATATAACCAAAAGTTTTATAATTTTCAAAAGTTCAAAGGATATATAATAAATGCTCAGAAACCACATATCGTTATCATCTGTAGTTTCTTCTGAAAAAAATCCTAAAAATGATCATTTTTTTAGCTTCCTAGACCGAAAACCTCACCTTAAGAGAGTGTAATATACAGGGTGTCCCAGTTTTTTTCCGATCAAACTTTGTCAGTTTGTTGTATGGACATGAGAAAGAAAAAAGAAATGTTATCGTGTCATAAATACATAAATGTCAGATCGTAAACACAGACTAGATTGTACATATCGCTGATCTATTTCTATTTCGCAACATAACCTCACTTTTCATTCCCTTCCTATTTCGTATAATCGTTATAATTTTTTAATAAAGCTTCAAACGACCTTTCCTTATATAACATTTTTCTCTCATTTATACCTGTAGAACACACTGACGAAGTTTGATCGAAAAAAAAACTGGGACACCCGGTATATATGTACAAACGTCTCTTATTATGTCCTACGGTTTTACATGTGACAATATGTCTGATGCGACTAAAATGTATAACGTGATCTCGTAAATTGTATAATCAGATCACAGTATTTTAAGCTTGCCAGATTAGCGATCAAAGAGGTTAAACGTAGTCTAAGAAAGTAACGTTTCAACGTTGTGTGCGGGTACTCGGCAATAAATGGAAACAAAAATCTTACCGATCGATAATTTATCCGCTAACACAATTTTCCACATTTTGCTAGATTTTCGTGGAACTTTGCTCCAATTTATGTGTACTTTTTAGTCTATTTTCTAGGCCAATTTTTAGTCAATCTTTTCAACATTTACCGTTACACTCTACTTTATTAGATAGACTTCCATTTTTTCCCAGCTGCATTTCTACGCTCAAAAAGGAAACTACACGTGGGACAATAAAAACGTAGTGTCTCGTGTGAATATTTTACATTACAAATAAAATAGCAACTTTTCTGTGTCGTGCAATTAATCGTATCAGAACTGAGTTTCGAGGAAAGAAATTATGTCTTGTAACGCTGACCTCATTGTCTACATACATAATATTATGTCACTTGCTTAATAATTTTTCACTTTGCTCGGATCTAAAGGAACTGATTTCTGTGAAATACCGAAGATTCTGCCACTTTCCTCCTCGATATTTTGGAAGTGACGTGGTGCAAATGATTATTCGGTAAAGTGGGTAACAAAAATATATTTATTTAAACTAATTTCAAATGTAAACTATAGTTGGGGCCACGATATAGCGAGGTCGTAAATTAAACTCTCAAGAATGGGCATCGATTGATGTTGCGGCACTCAAGGCCGTGTGTTGCAGTCTGTTTGAGGGTTCCAACAATAAACGAATGGTAGCATATGATTTGGTACTTCAAGTAGAAAATGGTATTTCATTTACAAATGGAAAATATGTTAATATTAAGCTACACAATCTTTCTGCACTTTCTATCTGTATATAACACGAGTCGATAAACTAAGATGCTAAAGACATCAATAAGACCTTTACCTGTAACCGTACTTCCAAAAGCGGCTTTCCCCAGAGGGAGAAACCCTAATTTATCCTAGCTGCATGCAGTTTTCAGTAAGTATATTAGAATCAGTCGACTTTCGCTGGATACAAGAATTCTTCGTACGGTCCTGACAATGGTTTCAAGTACTTATCTGCTCGTATCTCTGTCAATTTTCGGGTCCCGGCAGCTAAAACATGTTTACTTTGACGTCTGACCGATTTTACGACCTCGCTATATCGCGGCCCCGACTATACATGATGCGCGTGCAGAGAAGCTCTACGATAAAAGGCCTCGTGCCTTTTTCGAGGCTCCCTTAAGTAGCCCCTTTTCTCTGGGAAAGTCCCAGGAAGTGGGGGCGCGGGCCTGCATTGACGAGGCAATACTCTTGTCCTCGAGGACGAAGAAACTCGGAGATGTTTGGAGAAACATCTCTCGATTCTTCGCCTCGAAGGGCCAAGAGTCGCCAGGCCTAAGTGCGTGGCCCCCCGGCGGTCGCCACAATATGTTTATTCATGCCACCAGCATTTTATCAACGTTTCTCGAAATGCTTTAACTACTGACGGACACGTGATCTTACTGTTCAACCCTCTAAGTAGTACACACAGTATGTGAGCAATATCTTCAAATTTATGCGATCATAAATTCCTAGAGTTACATACACAGCTGTAATACTTACGGTTCAGAAACTGAATTCAGTTTTGAGGAAAATTAATACACGAGTAATTTTCCAACGAAATTCAATCGATAGCTCCGTGTTCATTTTATGTCGCAGGAATATCAGCACGTAAAGACAAATAGTCCACGTTTCACTAGAAGTCGAGCTTTGTTTCCGTTAAAAAGAAGAATAATTACCTCTTCTAGAACCGAATCTTAACGAAAAATTTATTCGTATTTGTACGATGCTTGACTCGCGACACGAAACTGTTTAATCTCGAACGCGAATTGGTATCGTTGCGCTTCCCGACAAATTAATCCCGGAAGAGCAAAATTCTAATCGTTGGTGTGCTGATGGTGAACAATGCGTTTGAATATATTACCTGGGTGTATGCGTTGATTGGTTGGAAGTCGAAGGTGGTGGAAAGAAGGAATCGAAAAATGTGGATGTGATTGGATATTAGGAAGCTAGTGGAAGGAGAACGTGAGGGTGAAGGTGGTGTGCAAAAGTTTAAATAATTTGGCGAAAACCCGGAAAGGGATGGGAAACATGACCAGGATGCGTCTTGCACTGCTTTATGGTAGGGAAGGAATTTGTTAGGGGCTAGGAAGACGGCTGGAAAGGACTGTTTATTAGTTTATGGCTCTTTACTGGCCGGTAGGCGCTTTTATGGCGACACGCGTAATTACTTTGGAGAAATGTACAATTCAGACTTTTTTATATTATTTGATATTATCAAAATAATGCAAATTAACACAAGAAATACAAATAAATAAATTCGTAAACAGTGAAAATTTTCAAGACAATACTTTGGCTTTCCACAAGTTTCACTATTAATCTTATCAAAAAATGCTCGGAGTGCAAAGGGTTGATAAAATTTCTACCGCAGAATTGTAAATTTTCACGTAATTTAACGCGATTTTAACTGTAAACTGTTGATCAGTTTTTTGTTTCAATTGATGTATTAAATCGATTGACCGTTTTAGTTGAAGTGTTGAAAATATTGGAATATGTACATGGTGATGTATGAAAAATTGAAGAAAAACTACTTAAAACTTTCGTATACGCACATGCATGCACAAATTTTGATACACTCATCTGACGCAGGTACTTTTCGATCTCGAACCAGTCGATTAGCATAGAGATTGAGTCGTGGCTGTATATGCAAATGCAGTACGGTAGTAAGGGTAGTAGCAATAATTGACGTCGACGTCGTCAACGACGATTACATCATTTCGACCTAAGAATCGAGCCAATCTCGGAACCCGTTTCCTCTCTTTCCTAAAAGAGAAGTTATAATACAACTTTTCTCAAGATTTGTCTCAAGGACATCGATGTTAACATACGTGCGCAGCGCTCGTGTAGAATTAGGTCACTTTAATATTCCCCACCGAGTTAACGTTACGAAAATCTTGATTGGCCGAATGTCGATACTTGCGAAGGGCAAACACGACACAGTGAAAAATCTTTGAAGATGTTATCGATATTAGTAGCATACTTTTTAACAGAATGACACGTTCCCTTTGTAACGCGACGATAATTGGAAACGAAACGAATTCGACAATTTCAAATACGTTGATATTGTTTTTCTGATTGTGAAAATGTTATTCTTTCTTTTGATTATGATCCGTCGTGGGTGTCGTAAGGGAAACAATACAAAATTATGTCGATCATAATTGCATCTGTTAATACTTCTATACTATTTCAAATATTTCATCTAAAATATTTCTTCTATACTACACTGCTCGTAAGAAGAGAAACTGGAGTGCCTAGAAATTGGGGTTGCACAAATCTGGAAATTACATATATTTTTCGGGCTACTCTGAGGAAGAAATGACCTTTTTCAACCAAATTTTAATCATATTAAAATTTCAAATTTCAAATCTGTGCGGTTTCGTTTTTCAGGTGTTGCAATTTTTATTCGCGAGCAGTGCAGTTTGATAATTAGAGTAAATTTAAGGTTGCTGCATTCGTATCATCCCCGCCCATCATTTCAACGAAGGAAAAACAAAATGTTTAAGTACATAACTTTGAAAACATTTTCTACATACACGGTGGTTGATTAACTTTGCCTGCTCGTGCTATTTCAAAAAATAAAGAAAAATTCTAATGTGCAGAATTTCGTGGTTTCGTGGAGCACGTAATATCGTGGCGACAATTTCGCGGATAGGAAATCGTCTTGGTTTTTTAAAAGATAGAATAATTTTTTGATAGAAGAAATCTGTGGAGATGTATGTCCCACGAAAGTGGTCTAAGTCATATTTTCCGTTTCGAAATATCTAGAATTTTCCCTTTGGATGTATTAAAAAATATTTCTTCATTGTGTAATCAAATATTTCACAAAATACATGCTCTTGTAATATAAATCCTTTCTATGAAAAGATGGACGCACCACAAAATAAGTGATAAATTCAATTGTTTCAGATTTTTGATTTCGACCACTTTTATAATCACCAGCACACATGTCCTAAGTCCTACAGTGTTGCAGATATTCAATTTTTAAGCATCTGAACAAATAATTCTGAAACTGACTAGAACATACGAGGGCGGATTGAAAAGTTCGCGGCCTAAGTGGGAAGAACTGCTGCTAGGTGCTTCCAATTTTTACGGTGTAATCTGTTATCATTTGTGTACCGACGTGCGAAGTTTCGTGGCTGTGTCAGTTTCTTGTTCTCTTTTACAGCTGGTGAAATAGGGGTGTTTACAGCGACGGAGAAGAGACGAATAGAAGCGAGGAATGATCCAGTACCTGGTGACAAAGGACATCACCGCAAGGACCTTCAATGATTTTCGCAAGGAATAATTTTTGCAAGGTCCTTGAATGATCTTTGATGCGAGGTCCTTTATCTTCAGGTATTAGATCGCTGTTCATTTTCTAACTTTGTCCATCTCTACTCCATCTACTGCAAATACCTCTACTCCACTAACTCTAAAAGGGAGAAAAATGACGACAGAGACACGAAACTGTATACATTAGTACACAATTAATTACACATTATTCGATAAAAATTACAAGCACTTAGCAGCAATCCTTCATACTTAGGCCGTGAACTTTTCAATCCACCCTAGTATGTACATTGTATGCACATTTTCTGTACAATTAGAAATATGCATTTTACTCTTGAAGAAACGATTAAATGAAATGCTGTATACGAAAAACTGCTCATTTCCCAACGTAGATGGAAATAATTCGCTTTATTTGGGTTTCTATTTGAAATTTTTGTAACGGTGCCTTGACCGTACAGTTTCAGCGTGTTCAACGCATCTAAAAATAGTGAAACACACTATGGAAATGTAGCAAATGAAGATGTAGCAGAGTATTTGTATCAAAAATTTGTGAAGTTCAATCAAGCTGGTATAAGAGACAGCAAAGTCGTGCAGTGGATATTTAGAAAGGTTTCGTAATCTACATATTCAAGATGAGCCGTTCAGAAGCCGAAATAACTAACTCTATAAGATGTTTCATCTATGAAAAATTAAGCAGCAAGCTTTGATACAAAAATTGGAAGAATATGAGAAAGTGGAGTTTATCATTTCGGCTTCCGAGTGGCTAAAATTGTAAATGCGACAACGATCTACTTTCTGCTTTGCGGAGTGACAGTTGACATTACAACCAGACTCGAATACACGGCCATTGAATCGCGAATAACGACTTGAACGTGTATAACAGATCGGCGAAATGTTACGCGTGCAAGCATATAAGGCAGATCGCGCGTACTTGTTCCAGCTAATGGTCGAATAATATTTGTTTCAAGGACATTACTTGCGTACGTGCCGAATGGGCTATCTACAAAAGCAGTTAACGAGATCGACAGGACATGTATCCAGCTTTGCTGCCACGCCTATTGCATATCGTTGATAATGTACACTAGGAAGACTTTCAAAACGTGACTTTCAATAGCAAGGCTGTTAGCCCCTTAACCTATGATTTCTTTTCTGACTATGCATCTAATCGTCAGCCATTTAATCTTCTAGTACTGTATAAGGTAACAAAAGCTAATCTGCTGCAGATTAATTACATTTAGGAATCCCTGATCTGACAAATTCTCACATCTTCACCAGAATCTCTGTCACGAGTCTGACACGTTGTTGTAGGTCAAAGGGTTAAGGCAACAGATTGCCCTAAGTTTATGATACGGTCGACCAATTTGCTATTTTTCAGGATTCGAACATTTGACTTTCCTAGCTGGGTTTTTGAGCACTTTGGCCCCTCCTGTTTAATCGCAACTGACGTATCGCAAACTTATTCTTCTGAGTAAGGACGAACGGACACGTGTACGACAATGACCAGCACATGGACGCTGATGAACGCCAGGACTCAGATAACCCCGAATTTTCCTATCCTTCCCATCGAAGAAGACCCATTTCCCACCTTTTTCCATGTTCCTTAAGACACTCCTCTCGACCGACGAACGTGGATAAAAAGGACCGGGGCACAGAGACCAGAGTATTAAAGTATAGCACGGTACAAGTATCGCAAAGGTATTAAACAAGTATTAGAACAGTAGTCAAGGACACTACTCTGAACGACGCACTAGTGACACTCTGAACATTGGACATTTTCGTGAACTGAACACTGACCTTCGTCATTTGTTACAATAAAAACTGCGTCGTGAATAAACCGTGTTTTATTTGCTAAATAACCGAGTTTCGTGGTACTGTGGAACTAACAAAGGCAATGAAATGCTATGTAAATCTTGGCAAAAAGAATCTGATCTGTTTAAGACATACAGTGGGTCCTAGAAGTATTCGTACCTCATTTAAAACAGAATAACTTCTTTAGAATTCGACCAAACGACTTAAATTTTTTCGAGAAGTTATTGGATTACCTGCACAAAAATTTTGAAAAAATCTCGCAGGAACACACTGGTTGATCGATGTTTCTCCCAAGTCCGGCCGCTCTGTGTACTTGAATTTGGTGTCACGGTTTCTTGTACGCAGCAGCAATTAGCGAGGAATTAACGAATTCACGTTCGCCACGGTAAGGAAAATTGTAAAGGCACACTAAATATGTAAATTGATTCGAAATCCGAGTGTAACCGAAACTGCACTGTTCGAGGGAGCACTATATCTTCGACAAGACTATGATCGCAAGGAATAAGCGTCGCGTCGTTTGTCGAGGCACTCGAGGCACTGAGGACGTATCGTCCTGCCTGATTTCTGTACGCTGTATGCGCGCAGCTAGCCTAGGAAGAAACCTCAGGAGTGAGTCACCTTCTTGTCTTAACCTCTTGTATCATAACATCGCGTGAGGCTCGTGATATTCTTTCTCCACGCCGAACATAAGAAACACGAGTCAGGGTCGTTGTGTGTACATCGAGCCAAACATAGAGCTATTTAGGTGTCCTTTTGAGAGTGAAACTATCGCGAGTTGCTCTCGAGAGTATTTCTCGCGAGTGGACATTGCGTCTGAGAGTGACTGAGAGCATCGCTCAACTCTCTGAGAGTTGATGTGTTGCGACTTGCTCTCGAATGGATACAAAATCATATCGATGTCGGACTGTTGTTTTGCAAACACGAAGCAGTTTCGTATTCTTGAGAGAACTCACGTACGAGTGAAAGATGTCAGGAAGAAAAATTGATCGAGAAATGAAATTACCGATTTAATCACTCTTTGGAGCACAAAAGATGCAGAATATCGTAACAGAGAAGAAAAAGTACTGGAAGAACTGCTCTGCAGAAGAAAGCTAGCGTAAAATACATCATTAGGTGTACAAATTAATTAGGTGCCTTTTTCATAAATTTCAATGTGTACTTACAGAAAATCAAACACAGTTCGAATGTTCAAAGTAATTTCTTATTTTGAACGCCCTTTTTTCACTTATCGGGCAACCGATGAATCCCTCTCTGAAAAAGTACGGCAGTTCTGAGTCGATAAAGTCCTCAAGACTTTTTGAAAAAACGCATCGAATAAATTTATGCACCTAATAACAAAAAGAAATACGTTTTATTGTTTAATTATCAATGTCGATAAAGATTAGTATGGTTTCACTTTTTTCACAAGAAATTACTTTTACGATTGGTGTTGCGCGATCGTTAAGTTACAGCATTTAAAATTTTCGCAAAATTGCGCGTCGCTAGAGAACCGAGAACATTTCAATTCTTAATTGAATCGCTGTATCGCAGAAACTGAAATTGATTAATCGAAATTAACAACATTTTATCGATCGCAATCATGGAAAGTGTCTTTAACCAGCGATTACACACGTGCCATTAATTATTCGCTGTTAATACAACAATTTTTTTCCCCCTCGTAACACACAGTATACATTTCTATATTTGTATTCTAACACGCGAATTGTAATCGACACAGTGTTTTATATTTATAAGCAACGCGGTGTCCAGCGAAAGAAATAGGAAAATGTAAGCAGAAGAAGATGATCGCGCCAGGTGTACTTGATCGATCTGCTGATCAGGATCGTATAAATTGATGATCATCAATTTCGCTGGCTCGAGCTGAAACAGATCTGTTGGTAGGTTCATTTGCGAGCACAAATCGACAGAGAACGACGTCAACGCCATTAGCATCGACATTAGCATTAGCATTAGCATTAACGCCGACACTGCTAGCTATGTCATCCTCGGCTTGTCCCTTCTGTTCGTCCGTTGCCACCTACATGCATCTACGTAAAACCGTTCGCTGATCGTTTAGACGAACCTTTCGTCATTTACATCGGACACGTCTAGCATCCTGTTTGTTCGTGTATTCCAAGCAATTACCGTAAAAGCTTCCAAATACAAAACGTGCATGAAACAGGTTGTTAACGAGTGCAAAATCGAGTTTACGCTATGGATGAACTAAGACTCTGCCCACTTGTGAGACAGTTGCACGTTTCTTTTCAAAAATATGTATATCTTTATACAAGGTGTCCTAAAAGTTAGTCAAACATTTTATTTTTAAATACCTTCTAAAAGAGTGTCGATCTTTGTATGCATATGAATTATCGAAACTCGGGAATTAAACACGGAAAACGATGTTGTCCAAATGCCTGCTATTCTATTCGCGACGTAAATTCGAGATTTCTGATGTGTATTTTACATGAAATTTTTAGAGGTGAAGCGGTAACTTTGTTAATTTCTTGGCGAAGGTTCTCTTTAACACTAGAACTACCAAACCCGTCAAAATGACGGATTTCAGATTTCTTACTTTAAATTGCAGAGATTATTAAGATGCTTTTGTTCAAGCATACGTACAGTGCCTTTTATTGAAATGATTGTACAGGGTGTACCGTAACTGGTGATACAAGCGAGCAGGGGGCGATTCTACATGAAAAATTGAATCAAAAATAGAGAATAAAATTTTTTCATGCTGGGCTTCGTATCCGAGAAAACTGAATTTAAAGATTCGCTACAAATTGCTGCTTCTGCTCATACTTTTACGTTGATAAACAGTGGTAATGTCATATTTCGCAGAGAAATAGTCTACGCAGAGGACAGTGTAAATCTGCAGCTAAAAGAAAGAATGGTACAGGCTTTCACACAATTACTGCGTGAAAATATCGTATCATCAGTCCATGACTCTCCAATTCAAAGAGCAAGGGTTTGTATGGTTCAACAGATGTTACCTTCAACAATTCGCTTAGCAATGCAACCTTAAATTAAGGAAATCGTTAATAAATGTATTATCGATACTTTTCATGAAATTAGTATCGTTTACTAGCACGCACTCGACAAATTTTCACACTTATTTTTCTCGAAAACAAAGCTTATGAAAAAATTTTATTCTACATTTTCGAATCAGTTTTTCACGTAGAATCACCCCCTGTTCACCTGTACCACCAGTTGCAGGACACCCCGTATATGCCAATTTATTTTCCATTAATGTTTGTAATTCTGCAGTTCTTCGTATAGTCTTATCTAAATACACCAGAAGAGAGAAAATTGATCACATTGAACTCCGGTTGTTCTAGCGTTAAGTTGTCCAATTGTTGTTGGTTCATTGGCGTAGACTTCGCTCTTTAAGAAATTCCAAAGAAAGAAATCGATGCTGGGCGGCCCCAATCGATGCTACTACCACTTTTGGAGTTTAAACGGCCTGGAAACGTGTCTTTCAAAAGTTGTATCGTATCACACGTCATACCGTTCGAACACACGTTTTCTAGACCCAACTTGCCTACTTCGCGCGATAAGAAATTTCGAATATTGTGCAAAACAGCGCTTGATCGACTCAATTTCTGAGCACGATGACGGACAGAGGTGTTCGGTTCTTGCTCAACACTGTCACGCACGCTTCGAATATTTTCCGCCGAGCATCTGGCTCAAGAACGGCTAGAATGTGGTCTAACTGCCATAGTACCAAATACCGAACATTCTTCACGCGATTTCCATCGACTTTTTTCTCATAATTTTCTTTTACGCAAAATAAGCGAACATTCATTTTCAATAGAAAGTTTCTACGATAAAGGCACGTTTTTAAATTATGTAGTGTTTTATGATAAATCTCCCATACTTCACAACTGCCAAATACAAACTGACAATGTTGCGCGGTACCAAAATGGCAGCTATCTATTAAGGTGTCAACTAAATTCGCTAACTTGTGTTTCGCAACTTCATTTTTTGTTCATAGTAAACCTATTTGTTTATTATTTTTATAGATCTATAGATCATTCGAAAGCTCTTAATTTTACAATTATTTTGATACACAAATTTCTATCTGAATTTCGTTCAAAAAATTGTTAAGATCCCAAACTTAATTAGCAACATAATAAAATATGGAATTAATTTTTGGTATCTCCTGTATAAATACCGATATATCACTAAGGTTATTAAATCTAGAAGTACAGAGCGTTCAATGGCAATTAAGCCAACACACACAGGACTCAGAATTTACGAGTTGAATTCCTCAAACGGAAAACGTGTATGAAAAATTTAAACGCACAGTGGGTGATCAAATTATTAGAGCCGCAATACGAAAAAAATGTTTTTCGTTTTTCTGTAGAAATCGAATCACAATAATAAAATCGCAAGATAATTTTTAATTAACGATTGTTCACTAAAGATACCCAAAACAGTTAAGAAGTAACACTAAAGTCAGGATTTGTTGACGCTACCTTTTACTGCAATTACAGCCTTGATCCTCTTTTCGACACGTTTCAAGTAATTCACTGTGCGTTATAAGTAGCAAAAACACAGCAACAAAAATTAAAATGCTCAACATCTATAAACCAAGAAAACTGTAATACGTGGTTCTGATACAAAATAACGTCCATACGACAGATAATACTGCCTAAAGAGTTGCCAAGTGTATATCTCCAATTTGCAAACATAAACGCTTCATAAAAACAAATAATAAAAATTCAGTATCGCTGGATTTCAATCTAAAAATGAACCGTTACAACGTAAAACCGTCAATTTCTTACAGGTGGCTCTAATAATTTGATCACCCGCTGTATACCAAAAATCTATCGGCCATTCTCACGTTCCATCCAAGTCCGAGAAAGCTTCGGGGAAATGTCGGATGCAGTTTGAAAATTGGAAATCTTTCTAGGACTTGGAGTATCAATTTATTCAGTTTGTAATCGGCTCCAAGAATTTCGTTGGGAGTTAACATTTTGGTCCTTCGAGCTCGATACTTCTGAACTGCGAACTGTGAAATTGGAGCTAGCAACATAAATACGTGTGGCAAAGTGCGAATAGTGGACCAGCCGGGGCAGTAGCTTATAACCTGCAAATTACAATCCCGATACCTGCAAGCACTAACATCTGCGCTCTTGATATTCCTGTGGACTTGGAGAATCTGCAAGCACAGTGCGGATCTGACTTAAACCACCTACCCACGGAACACCTGAGAATCAAGAAGCTCCATTTCCAGTTTTCTCTTCGGTTTACTGTTGAATAATCGTTAGACAGCTCTGTGAAATAACGCGTAATCGAACGTGGTTGGATTAAAGCCGCGTTAATCCTTTTCGAAGGAAATTTTGACTTGAACGACGGAACATAGATGACGGCGTTTATTATAAAATGCACTTGAGTAAAATTATTGCACTGTTAGAGAAATTCATAAGTGTATGCAGAGTGTTAGGATTCCTTATGAAAAAATAAATCGAAAATTTTGAGAAAATTTAAAGTACTTCGCGTAAGTGTGCACTTGTCACACTTTTGGCTTAATGGATCGCATTGTACGTTGGTATTCTGACAATATTAGGAAGGATTCTGATTAACACTGCATCTTAGCGGAATAAAAATTTATATTAACGGAGAAATTGCTGAAATTGTCGTCCATCTTGCTGCAAACACACTGTTGCTCGTTGGACTTACGTATAACTTACTCGTATATTGAGTAATTAAATTTAATGTTTAATGGATGGTGTTTTAGCAAAGTATCGCAGAATTTTCTACGTGAAGTATTTTAGGGTGGATTCATTTTAACCCCTTCACGTATGGTTTCTTTTCCTGACTGTGCATCTGAGCGTCAGCCGTTTTCGTGCAATATTAAGTAAGATAAGCTAATGCATTATAGATTAACCCCTTAACGCACAGTTTTTTTGAAAAAAACCGGCCAAAAAAAATCAATTTTTTTAATGTAAAAAAAACAAACTTTAGAACATTGTTTTGGCAAAAAAATAAAAAAAAGGTTTCCATTTGTTATCACTCCTGATTCAACTTTTCTTTTAGTGGACAATTTCGATATACTGCGCTTTTGTTCCATGGAAAAAGGCTATATTTTATTTTCGAATAAATAAGTATTATAGCTTACAATCCTATGTAAATGATAAATATCAATAACACGATTCTTTTTCTTAGCTTTCACATTGTTATTTTCAATTCTCGAATATATTCGAGTGTGAAAAATTATAGCAGCATCAAATACAACGCCGCTCGAATTATCTCGAGTGTGCACAGTTTGGCCTGTTTAGCGCGCTCGAATTAACTCGAGCGTGCAAGTTAAGGGGTTAATGAAATTTTGCAATCTTCAGTTTAACAAATGAAACGGAAAATTGGAACTGAAATTCATTTTTCTTACTGATACAACTGTTTCCGAACAACCTAATACTTACGTGTTTTACAAAAAGAATATTTTATGTAAAAATTGAACGGTCTCAAAGGGAACTGCAAGATACTGTAATGGATTTCTTTAAAGAACCTATTTGTTTACGAGATATTAAGATGACCCTGAATTTTTCAAATAGAACGCGTACCATTTTGTATCGAAATTTAAAAGAGTAGTGAATTTTCTATAATTTTCTTCAAATTTGCTGTGCACATAAACTGAACAGTTCTTCATTTTTATTATTATATTCTTGTTAAATATAACAATATAAAAGTTTCAGTGGAAATTCCAAGCATTCTTCTTCCAGTAATAAACATTTTATTCATTTTGAATATTTTCTCGTTAATCCTAGTTCGAATAACAGTGTTATCCTAGTACCACAATAGTGGTACTTATGGTTTATTTGCAACTCGGTACGTTCGAGTGCTGAAAAAAAAAAACATTAATTCCCTCCACTCGAAAGTCTCGTAGAACACGATTTGGTATGCTCGGGTGGATTTTAGCTAGTACACAGATTGAATGTTTAATCGACAATTCTGTTTATAAAGCGTCATAGGATCGTTTACAAAGTCGAATAATGTAGCATTCTTTTCCACACTTTCACAGAGTAAGCTGGACACTATGCTCTAT
>NW_017100150.1:791793-794062 GCF_001263275.1 Habropoda laboriosa
CGATATTGGGCGGATTGCCAGACTCCGGGCTAATTTTTAATTGCGTATGACTGAAAAACGACGCCGAATGTGAAATTCTTTTATTGCTGATTTTCGCCTAGAATCGCCCCTTCAAAATTTTTTCTCACATATTGTCGATCATTCGAAGATACATTCCCAAAGATTCTCTCGTGCGAACAACACACTCTCCAGCCGTTCGAAGAGACATCGCGATCAAACACTCGAGTCATTTCAAACAAGTCGTCAATCGTTTCGTGACGCACTCTACGTTTTGCCAACGTTCCGAGCAAAACAAATTTTGAATTAGTTACCTAAGATCAATTTGGCGGTAACAGTCGCGAACGCGAGCTTTTTGAACAATCACAAGAGAGCGCGACGCGATACTAACATAGAAATAAACTGTATTATTTTCTCTTTCGCTATAGCGAACAAATTTATCGAGATCCATAGATCTCTCTGTCACGATTAATGATTTATCAAGCGGCAATTGCTTAATGTAGCTTCTCAGTCGCCACTCGATTGCGAAGGGTTACATTTTTTATCCAAAAATTCAACGAGACATCACACTATGTCTCCCTCCATGTTACGCGGCCATACCTGCGCACTACCCCAAGGGGAAAGAGCCCTCCATAAACCGGGTCAGGATTTCTAAATTTTGCATCGTTCGAATATTTCTCCAAATCCTGACCCGTCGGTAGAGACAATAACTTTATGAAGCCATTGATTCTCCATCGCATTCCTTATAAGTCCCTGTTTTTTCACCGATGACCGAGGTTTAGAATTTTTACTTTGTTTCTTTCATGTATTGTTCACCTCAGAGTGCTTCATAAGTTTATTACCTGTACCGTTCCGGGTTTCGAGGCAAGCGGATTTTCGCGACGGTCACCCAGGGAGCACGTGTTCTACCTGAGAGTGACTGTTCGCTTGGGGGCGGTTACTTTGTTTCTCCTTCCGCATTTTTTCTAACCTATCAGTTAAAATGTCAACCACCACCCTCGCTACTTCCGACTAATGACATTAACCAATCCGCATGTCTCAAAACCTAAAACACGCCTTATCCGAGGTAAGGTGAAGGAAAACCGACGGACATAGAATTAGTATAAAAACAAACTCCTCACTACACGGAAGAAAAAACGCGAGTTCACACACAGACTTCCTAGACACTTACATTGATAAAGATTCCTAGTTTAAGATAGCTTAGATTTCACTCTTGTTTGCAAATAATAATTGATTATTACAAAATCCAACAACACACAAATCCTTTATCTGCGTAAAAGTTCGTAAGGGAATCACGCTGGTTTAATACGTCGCGAACCGCGTGAACACTCCATACAATGCAAATTTTGTATACGTTCTTTCATATTATTATAAACAACGGAAATATTCCAGGTGGACAATGTTTTTGCCTCACTCTGTATAACCCATGAATCTTCTACATACGCAAATAGTACGATTCACAGATGACCTAGCTTCGTCGGCCGACGGTTAAAAAAAGAAGACCACGTAAAACGACGCAATGAGTGGATAATTTTATAAGAACAAAGCCCGTAGTGGTCATTCGAAAAACTGGAATAGAGAATGAACGAGAATGAAGGAATGAAAACATGCATAATAGTTAATGTTAGCCGCAGTTCGCTATCATGACATTTAAACAGTGTGGGATTATTTGGTCGAATTCAGATTAGAATTTTCACGAAAATACCAATATTCGACTACCAAACGTTGGACTAAAGTTTGCTTTCCTGACGAATCCAAGTTTCAGTTGGTGAAAAGCGATGGGAAATAGTACGTTCCACGACTAATATAGGGCAATTCCGGGAGAGACGGACCAGGCAAGTATTTCCTACATTATCCGCCATATGTGGAACGCGTTAGTATTCTTTTACTTTACATTTGTTTTACTCTCAGTGTTTTTCGTTTCCATATCTGGGGGATAATGTAGGAAATACTTGCCTGGTCCGTCTCTCCCGGAATTACCCTAATCTATAGATACGATTGCAGGTACCAAATTCAAAGAGTTATACCATTAATAATAAAAATTTCGGTTATTACGAAGAGTACTAACTATGAAAATACATTAGAAGAAAAGATGTTGCCATGTATCGGGGAAAATACGCCACCTAATTGGGTTTTTCAACACGATTATCACCAAAAGTATACTGCAAAAGGTGGTCAAAGACCGATTGCCTACAAAAAGTATATAAGTTTCATAAAACACAGCAGACAAAAGTGAACTGCGGCAATCTTTAAAGAATTATGGATACAGATT